>NW_027675360.1:675000-730000 GCF_965601325.2 Salmo salar
GTGTGTGTATTTGTCCTTTGGGTGTGTGTGTGTGCGTGTGTGTATTTGTCCTGTGTGTGCGTGTGTGTATTTGTGTGTGTTTCGCACTGGACACACACACACACACACACACACACACACACACACACACACACACACACACACACACACACACACACACACACACACACACACACAGTCAGCATATAACCTTGTCCAAGTGGTGGTCAGAATGTTTGTATTAACTAGCCTGAAAAGTCCAACATGTCTGATATGAACATTGACATAAACCCTCTACATACTTGAGTTTCTCCAGTCTGCAGTGTGGATCCTCCAGTCCAGCAGAGAGCAGTCTGACTCCTGAGTCTCCTGGGTGATTGTAGCTCAGGTCCAGCTCTCTCAGGTGTGAGGGGTTTGACCTCAGAGCTGAGACCAGAGAAGCACAGCCTTCCTCTGTGACTAGACAGCCTGACAGCCTGCAAAGAGTCAAATCATATTAAAATCACACTGCTATTCTTTAGTGGTGAAAATAGTGGCAGTATAATTTTTCAACATATTCAGATATCAGTGTCCTGAAACCTTACATATATATTCATAAATTAATGTATCATATTATAAATTACAAATTATCAAAGTTTTGCCTGCAGATAGAAACATGTATAGTACAAATATTTGAGTAGACTGATCAGACCAGTTTAAAAGCAGTATCAGTCAAAAGACAGACAGTGAGGTATCAGATTTAGATTGAATTGAGTATACAGTCCACACCATATCTATTTTGACAGTGAAGAGAATATTTTAAATGTGGCTCTAAACTCCAACATTTTGGATTTCAGATCAAATGTTTCATATGAGGTGACAGTAAATAATGTCACCTTTTATTTGAGGATATTTTCATACATATCTGTTTCACCATTTAGAAAAATGAAAGCACTTTATGTATCTAGTCCCCCTATTTAAAGAAGTCATATGTTTTCTGACCAATTAACTCATAGTGTATTAAAATAGTCAAAAGTTTTGTATTTGGTCCCATATTCTTTGACTGCAATGACTACATCAAGCCTGTGACTGCCATGATTGAGAAAGATCATGAATAATAATGAGTGAGAAAGTTACAGAGGCTACAACAAAACATGCTAACCTCTCACCATTACCAATAACAGAGGCTACAACAAAACATGCTAACCTCTCACCATTACCAATAACAGAGGCTACAACAAAACATGCTAACCTCTCACCATTACCAATAACAGAGGATACAACAAAACATGCTAACCTCTCACCATTACCAATAACAGAGGCTACAACAAAACATGCTAACCTCTCACCATTACCAATAACAGAGGCTACAACAAAACATGCTAACCTCTCACCATTACCAATAACAGAGGCTACAACAAAACATGCTAACCTCTCACCATTACCAATAACAGAGGATACAACAAAACATGCTAACCTCTCACCATTACCAATAACAGAGGCTACAACAAAACATGCTAACCTCTCACCATTACCAATAACAGAGGCTACAACAAAACATGCTAACCTCTCACCATTACCAATAACAGAGGATACAACAAAACATGCTAACCTCTCACCATTACCAATAACAGAGGCTACAACAAAACATGCTAACCTCTCACCATTACCAATAACAGAGGCTACAACAAAACATGCTAACCTCTCACCATTACCAATAACAGAGGCTACAACAAAACATGCTAACCTCTCACCATTACCAATAACAGAAGCTACAACAAAACATGCTAACCTCTCACCATTACCAATAACAGAGGCACATTCCTCATTATTCACGATTCATTCCTGATTATTCATAATCATGGTATCATCCACATGAATGTAGAAGTGTTCAGAAACATCTGCTCTTCTTACTGACAATACAAGTGAAGTGACTCCAAAATGACAGGACATTATTCACCATTAAGTTACTATTAGAAAAAATATAATCTAAAACACAACCAAATTTAAAACTGTAAGCTTCACTGTCCAAACACATATGGTGTGGACTATGTGTGTCTGGTAAACACATGTGGATCTGGTGAACAGTTATCACTTGTTGACCAACTACAGGAATACTGACCTCAGAGTCTCCAGTTTACAGTGGGGATTCCCCAGTACAGCAGAGAGCAGCTCCACTCCTGAATCCTTCAGGTCATTGTTACTCAGGTCCAGCTCTCTCAGGTGTGAAGGGTTTGAACTGAGTACTGAGGCCAACACTTCACAGGATGTGTCTGTGAGTTTACAGCCAGTGAGTCTGCCAACACAGAAGAAATACAATGACAGACAGGTTGTATTAAAATGATACACTTAGCTTTCCCTGTTTACGCTGTTACCCGTTAACAAATACTGTGTTGGGTTTGACTTCAGAGCTGAGATCAGAGAAGCACAGCCTCCCTCTGTGACTAGACAGCCTGACAGCCTGCAAAGAGTCAAATCATATTAAAACCACACTGCTATTCTTTGGTGGTGAAAATAGTGGCAGTATATTTCTTCAACATATTCAGATATATCAGTCATGAAATCTGCCATATCTATTCAGAAATTAATGTATCATACTATAAATGACAAATTATCAAAGTTTTGCCTGCAGATAGAAACATGTATAGTACAAATATTTGAGTAGACTGACCAGACCAGTTTAAAAGCAGTATCAGTCAAAAGACAGACAGTGAGGTATCAGATTTAGATTGTATTGAGCATACAGTCCACACCATATCTATTTTGACAGTGAAGATAACATTTTAAGTGTGGCTCTAAACTCCAACATTTTGGATTTCAGATCAAATGTTGCATATGAGGTGAAAGTATATAATGTCACCTTTTATATGAGGATATTTTCATACATATCTGTTTCACCATTTAGAAAAATAAAAGCACTTTATGTAGCTAGTCCCCTTATTTGAATAAGTCATAAGTATTCTGACCAATTAACTCTTAGTGTATTAAAATAGTCATAAGTTTAGTATTTGGTCCCATATTCTTTGACTGCAATGACAACATCAAGCTTGTGACTGCCATGATCGAGAAAGATCATGAATAATAATGAGTGAGAGAGTTACAGAGGCTACAACAAAACATGCTAACCTCTCACCATTACCAATAACAGAGGCTACAACAAAACATGCTAACCTCTCACCATTACCAATAACAGAGAATACAACAAAACATGCTAACCTCTCACCATTACCAATACCGGAGGCTACAACAAAACATGCTAACCTCTCACCATTACCAATAACAGAGGCTACAACAAAACATGCTAACCTCTCACCATTACCAATACCAGAGGCTACAACAAAACATGCTAACCTCTCACCATTACCAATAACAGAGGCTACAACAAAACATGCTAACCTCTCACCATTACCAATAACAGAGGATACAACAAAACATGCTAACCTCTCACCATTACCAATAACAGAGGCTTCAACAAAACATGCTAACCTCTCACCATTACCAATAACAGAGGATACAACAAAAGATGCTAACCTCTCACCATTACCAATAACAGAGGCTACAACAAAACATGCTAACCTCTCACCATTACCAATAACAGAGGATACAACAAAACATGCTAACCTCTCACCATTACCAATAACATAGGCTACAACAAAACATGCTAACCTCTCACCATTACCAATAACAGAGGCTACAACAAAACATGCTAACCTCTCACCATTACCAATAACAGAGGATACAACAAAACATGCTAACCTCTCACCATTACCAATAACAGAGACTACAACAAAACATGCTAACCTCTCACCATTACCAATAACAGAGACTACAACAAAACATGCTAACCTCTCACCATTACCAATAACAGAGGCTACAACAAAACATGCTAACCTCTCACCATTACCAATAACAGAGGATACAACAAAACATGCTAACCTCTCACCATTACCAATAACAGAGGCTACAACAAAACATGCTAACCTCTCACCATTACCAATAACAGAGGATACAACAAAACATGCTAACCTCTCACCATTACCAATAACATAGGCTACAACAAAACATGCTAACCTCTCACCATTACCAATAACAGAGGCTACAACAAAACATACTAACCTCTCACCATTACCAATAACAGAGACTACAACAAAACATGCTAACCTCTCACCATTATCAATAACAGAGGCTCATTCATCATCATTAACGATTCATTCATGTTTATTCATAATCATGGTATCATCCACATGAATGTAGAAGTGTTCAGAAACATCTTCTATTCTTACTGACAACACAAGTGAAGTGACTCCAAAATGACAGGACATTATTCACCATTAATTTACTATTAGGAAAAATATAATCTAAAACACAACCCAATTTAAAACTGTAAGCTTCACTGTCCAAACACATATGGTGTGGACTATGTGTGTCTGGTAAACACATGTGGATCTGGTGAACAGTTATCACTTGTTGACCAACTACAGGAATACTGACCTCAGAGTCTCCAGTTTACAGTGTGGATCCTCCAGTCCAGCAGAGAGCAGCTTCACTCCTGAATCCTTCAGGTCATTGTTGCTCAGGTCCAGCTCTCTCAGGTGTGAGGGATTTGACTTCAGAGCTGAGACCAGAGAAGCACAGCCTTTCTCTGTGACTCCACAGCCTGACAGCCTGCAACAAGATCATCATGACTTCACAAACACACTGTTAATTTAACACCAGTAGCGTAGAAGGACAATGGAAGATGCATTTGGTTCATATTCCCAAACAACATATAGATTCATCTTCTGTCTCCTAGAATTGTATGGTCATATTGTATTACTAGATTGAATATCTGATTCAATATGTTATTCAATATAATATTGTATACATATTATAATACATATTTTTCTCTAAACATAATATTTCTTCCCGATGATTAGTTCTTAAATGTAATTTTATGTACTCACAGAGCAGCTCTGGAGGCTTTGACCACTGGCAGCAGCCTCAGAAGACCTTCCTCTGATCTGGAGAATTTCTTCAGGTCAAACACATCCAGCTCATTTTCTGAAGTCAGCAACACAAAGACCAGAGCTGACCACTGTGCAGGTGACAGGTTGGGTTTTGAGAGACTTCCTGATCTCAGGTAGCTTTGGATCTCCTCCACTAGAGAATGGTCATTCAGTTCATTCAGACAGTGGAACAGATTGATGCACCTCTCTGGAGAGGGATTCTCCCTGATCTTCTCTTTGATGTACTTTACTGTCTCTTCATGGCTCTGTGAGCTGCTTCTTGTCTTTGTCAGTAGACCTCGTAAGTGCTTCTGATTGGACTCCAGTGAGAGGCCCAGAAGGAAGCGGAGGAAAAGGTCCAGGTTTCCCGTCTCACTTTGTAAGGCTTTATCCACAGCACTCTTGTAGAAAGAAACTTCAGACTTGTCTCTGTACAGCAGAGAAAAGATACTGGACTTTGTTTGCAGTTTGTCCATGAGATTCTCATTGTTGTTGATGAATGAGAGGAACACATACACAGCAGCCAGAAACTCCTGAATGCTCAGATGAACAAAGCAGTACACCTTGTCCTGGTACAGCCCAGGTTCCTCTTTGAAGAGCTGTGTGCACAATCCTGAGTACACAGCGGCTTCATTGACATCAATGCCAGCCTCTTTCAGGTCTTCTTCATAGAAAATCAGATTGCCCTTCACTAGCTGTTGAAAAGCCAGTTTTCCCAGTGACAGAATGCTCTCTTTATTCCAGTGTGGACCTGTCTCTTCTTTCCCAAGATACTTTTCATTCTCCTGTTTGGTATGAAACACAACAAGGTCTGTGTACATCTCAGTCAGAGTCTTGGGCATCTCTTCTCTCTTATGTTTCAGCATGTGTTCAAGGACTGTTGCAGAAATCCAACAGAAGACTGGAATGTGGCACATGATGTGGAGGCTCCTTGATGTCTTTATGTGTGAGATGATTCTGCTGGCCAGGTCCTCATCACTGAATCTCTTCCTGAAGTACTCCTCCTTCTGTGGGTCATTGAACCCTCGTACCTCTGTCACCTGGTCAACACACCCTGAAGGGATCTTATTGGCTGCTGCAGGTCGGGTAGTTATCCAGAGGAGAGCAGAGGGAAGCAGATTTCCCTCGATGAGATTTGTCAGCAGAACATCCACTGAGGTTGACTCTGTGACGTCACAACAGATCTTGTTCTTCTGGAAGTCTAGGGGCAGTCGGCACTCATCCAGACCATCAAAGATGAACAGAACTTTGTACTTGTTGTAGATGGAGATTCCTGATTGTTTGGTTTCCATTGAGAAGTGATTGAGAAGTTCAATCAAAGTGTGTTTGTCCCCTTTCATCAAATTCAGCTCCCGAAAAGGGAATGAAAACACAAATTGAACATCCTGATTGGCTTTTCCTTCAGCCCAGTCCAGAATGAACTTCTGCACAGAGACTGTTTTTCCAATGCCAGCGACTCCCTTTGTCAGCACAGTTCTGATAAGTTTGTCTTGTCCAGTTAAGGGTTTGAAGATGTCGTTACATTTGACTGCAGTCTCTGGTCTTGCTTGTTTCCTGGTTGTTGTCTCAATCTGTCTCAGCTCATGTTCATTATTGACCTCTCCTGTTCCTCCCTCTGTGATGTAGAGCTCTGTGTAGATCTTATTGAGAAGTGTTGGGTTTCCTTGTTTAGCGATCCCCTCAAATACACATTGAAACTTCTTCTTTAGATTAGATTTGAGTTCACGTTGGCAAATCACAGCAAGCTCATCTGAATGAAGAAATAGCACAGAGGATATTAATATTATGTCTGTTTTAATGCCTACAGTATTGTAGGACTGTTATAACATTTTAAATTATAATCATTTATTCTCTTAACTGACTGTATAAATGTGTAAATGTTTTCATAATGCATTACAGACTGGTGTGACTGATTATATTATTATTGGTATTATTGATGGTATAATTAATGTTGTCTCTCTCTGTC
Organism: Salmo salar; assembly: GCF_965601325.2. Taxonomy (NCBI): domain Eukaryota; kingdom Metazoa; phylum Chordata; class Actinopteri; order Salmoniformes; family Salmonidae; genus Salmo; species Salmo salar. The sequence goes on from NW_027675360.1 coordinate 681,910, forward strand.
TCTCTAAATTAATCAACACAACACATCCCTGCTGCTACTTGATGAGGCCACTAGGTGTTGTGTTAAGGCTGCTACAATATCATTGAGTTACACAGCTACTTTAGCTGTACTTTAGCCACAGCTTTTAAATGTTATAAAACAGCATTCAACATGAGGCAGACAGATCTTACATTTCTCCAGTGTGTCAGCAAGCTCCTTCTGGTTCATTTTCCTCAGGACGTGCAGTGTGATCTTCAGAGCCCCCTCTCTGGCACTGCTCTCCTGCTTCTCATCTTCAGCATCCACCACTTCCTCATCCTGCTTCTGACTCTCAAAGCCTTCTGGGAGTTCTGGACTAAGAATCCCCTTGAATATCTTCAGCTCGTTCTTCACAAATGTCATCATTTTCTCTTCAAGCAGCTAAAATAAATCAAGTAAATAAGTTAAGCAAGAGAATAAATGCTTTCTCATTAACACATTAATGAATAATTGACAGATCAACTTTACTTGAGGTCAACAAAAAACAAATGTACATAACAGGACCACATACACTGAATATAGAGTCCAGGTCTGTTTGATGACTCTGGGAAGACTGACCACTGAGAATCTCTGACTCTGATCTCTCCTGTTGGTTTCTGTGGACGAAACATGAGACACACACACACACACACACACACACACACACACACACACACACACACACACACACACACACACACACACACACACACACACACACACACACACACACACACACACACACACACACACACACACACAGGGAGGGAACGTTGTGTTTGTTTAATATTGTTTTAGGACTATGAAAATGGACTAAAGGATTAGCCTATGAATTATGAAAACAACAAAAATAAATGGGAAAATCAGAGAGGAGAAATGACTAGAGACAGTGTTGTTTAACTCACTGACCATGACCCATGAGTTCTTCTTACCTTTGTTCAGTAGAAAAGTCTCCCTCTCTAAAGGATAGAGGTTGATACATGGACTTGTTACTCTTCATGGACACACAGCTGGGTACAGGGGAGGCTGGTCTCTCCTGCTTGATTGGTCTTCAACACAACAGAGACAAACATTACATCTTTCACAGACAGGGATTTGTTTAAAATCTATCACTTGATGGTTCCATTTCAGAGACAATAGTCATGTTTGTTTTTGCAAAATGCTATATATCTGCCTCACTCTCAAATGTGACCGACAGGCTCAATTTGGTAATTAACTGAATTAACTAAATGTATGGTGTTTTTGGTTTATGTCAGTTTAATTGTTTGTTATGGTATAAGTTGTTATTTTATGTTTGTAAGTTATAAAATTAACTAGTAATTCTGAGTAATTACTACTTTATTAAGGAATTACACATTATTCAGCACTACTGCAGTTGCTAAATAATTCTAATAGATGGCAGCATAAGACCACAAATGACATTTTAGAAGATTAGTTTAGTTATGGCTAAAATAGGTCATACGTAGGGTTAGTGTTTCTGTTTTGCACTTTGTGACATCTGCTGATGAAAATGGGCTTTATAAATACATTTGATTGATTAATTGTTAGGTTTAGGGTTCTTAAGGCAAAAAACTGTGGCAGGGGGTGTTTGTTTAGAGTGTTTCGGGTTTTGTTGGGGTATGTTCTTGTTAGTTTATTTCTATGTTCGTTCTAGTCTTTCTATTTCTATGTTTAGTTAATGGGGTTGACCTTCAATTGGAAGCAGCTGATCCTCGTTGCTTCTAATTGAAGGTCCTACTTATTAAGAGGGGTGTTTTTTCTATGGGATTTGTGGGTAGTTGTTCCGTGTATAGCTGTATGCCTTACAGGACTGTTCGTCGTCGTTGTTTTTGTATACGTGTGTTTTGTTTTGGTTTTCCTTCTTCCTGCCTAATAAAAAGAAGATGAGTATATACATTCCCGCTGCACCTTGGTCCAATCCCTACGACGACCGTGACAAGACAAAATAATATTGGCCTAAATGCTCAAGCATACACACATTCGTTCTGTCTGCTCAGACTAACAGCCTCACTTGTTGTTCCTGTCAATTAGACACGCAGTGTCAACCAATGAACCAAAGATGCGTGAGGGAGGGCTGAGCCAACTGTGAAGCTAGCTGTAGCGGAGCTTCGAGAAACTAGCAGGCCTGCTAGTGATAGTGGTGGAGCCAGCACCTCCACACGTGGAGATGTATCCACTCAGTCCAGTAGACCTGCTAGTGATAGTGGTGGAGTCAGCACCTCCACACGTGGAGATGTATCCATTCAGTCCAGTAGGCCTGCTAGTGATAGTGGTGGAGCCAGCACCTCAACACGTGGAGATGTATCCACTCAGTCAAGTAGACCTGCTAGTGATAGTGGTGGAGCCAGCACCTCCACACGTGGAGATGTACCCACTCAGTCAAGTATGCCTACTCCATGGCCCACAGCAACGCAGTCCTCTATGGACCAGTTTATGCCAAAGTCTATGTCTGGCAAATTGATGTTGCATTGGCTAAAATGATTGCCACCGATTTCCAGCCATTTTCGATCATGGAGGACAGAAGTTTTAGAAATTATAGCAATAGTCTAAATCCAATGTACACAATTCCAAGCAGGAAAACCCTTTCAAAATCACTTATTCCACAACTGTACAAGAGCACACAGGCTTCATTGCGGGAAAGAGTCCAAAAAGCTACTGCAGTTTGCCTTACCACTGACTGCTGGACATCAACTTCATACGTCGGTTACATGTTACTTCATTGAAGATTTTTCGATGTCTAGCTGTCTTCTGGACTGCTTTGAGTTCAGCGACAGACACACCTCAGAGAACTGTTGAGAGTGGCCAGAGAATGGCAAGTAGATGGTAAAGTGGTCTGTTGTGTTAGCAACAATGCAGCCAACTTAACTAAAGCCATGACATTTTAAAATGGACCCATGTCTTGCCCACACAATCAACCTGATTGTAAGAGATGCTCTGAAGGTGATGAAGCCCACTGTGGACAAAGTGAAATCAGCTGTGGAATACTTTCACAGGATCACAGTAGATGCTGAAAAACTAAAGTCTACACAACGCCAGACGGGGATGCCTGAGCTGAGGCCTAAACAAGACTGCACTACAAGGTGGACTTCAACATTGTATATGTTGAAGCGGTTTCTTGAGTCAAAGGATGCCATCATCTCTACCCTGGCCATTGTCAATGCACCTGTTGATGCTCTGACCCAGAGGCATGGGAGGTGGTGGAGGAGGTGTGCAATGTCCTGGAACCCTTTGAGCAGTTCACTGTGGAGATCAGTGGAGAGAGGTACAGGAAGCAGTTATTACTGCATCATTATTTAATCCAGTATTATATATGTATATGAGCAGTAGATGAGAATGTAGTATCAGTAGACAAAACATGAAGCTGAACTAATAAGTTACTGCTCTCTCTTTTCAGCTATGTGACCACCTCAACAATGATACTTCTGTGTAAGGGTCTGCAGCGAATCACAGCCAGCCACTAGAGAGAAGCAAATGTAACCACAGGACATGTGACAGAGTTGATGGACACCCTATGTTCATCAATGGACAGAAAGTTCCACAGAATGGAATATAATCACGTGCTATCAGAAACGCTGCACTTGACCCCAGGTTTAAGAAGTTAGCCTTCAGTGATGCCATAGCGATTGATGAGGCTCTTCAAAGAATAACCTCCGCAGCAGGGAGGGACAGCCCCAGCAGTCAGCTGGCTCAGGCACCAGGGCAACAGGAAGAAGAGGGATCAGATGGAGCAGAAACACCAGCAGTAGTGTCACAAACGTCTGCTGTTTGGATGCTGTTTGACGAGAGAGCAACTGGGGATGCAGCACGAAGGAATCTCTCAGCAGATGCCATAATGGAGGTCCGATCCTATTTGGAGGAGACCCTCCGTTTGGGAGCCAAAAGAGCCGGAATGCCCGTCACTAATTCCCCAAGAGCACCTCAGCCCACTCTGTGCGTAACCGGACAATATGCTTGTCTCCACACCGTACGTAGCATTTTGTAGCATTAGCATTTTGTCTTCATTTTGGCAGATTAACTCATGCTTATTTCTGAAGATAAACTCAGGTTTTCACCCAGCAGCTAAGGAGTTGGAGATGTGGCAGGAGTTGGACCTGTGGCTGAAAGGTGGCTGGTTCAAATCCCGGGCTGTGCGCTGGAAAATACAGGCAGACTTGATCTGACCACTGGAGGGCTGCTGGGTTCACATCCTCAAAACAATCACCATTCGTTGATCAGAACTCTAGAGGTTCTTCTTCACTGAACCCAAAAATATATATAACTTTTAGTGATTCCATATATTAAGGAAGTGATAGAAGCCTTTTTGGTTCTATAAGGAACCTTCTTTTCTGAGTGTAAAATTAACACGTTTTTCTTTTGATTATTTAATTATCTACATCATGTTATTTCAAGATATCCCTTTGGGAGCGCAACATCACGTTGTTAAAAAATAATCCTAAATTGGGCGTGGCTATAAATTAGGCAAATTGAAGGCATCTCGGGCGTAATATGTGTTCGATGAAAATGAACATTGTATGCAATGTTGTAGGCAACATTATTGGCAAGGGACTTGATGCCTACTATGCTAAAGCTATTTAGAGTTGTTAAACGGGTGTGAAGAGTGTGTTGATATAACGGTAATATTGTCAAAATTCTTATTGTAACAACGATCATAATTGGTAAAGAAAATATGCATTCCATTATATTAGGCAATAATTAATAGTAGGCAAAGTGGTCGTGTCATGTGAAAATTCTATGAAAAGTCTTACATTGCAACGAGTACAGTCAGGGTGCCGTGGAGCCCCTGCAGTACCTCCACAGACCCCGGATTGAGAACCCCTGCAGTACCTCCACAGACCCCGGATTGAGAACCCCTGATTTAGCAGATGCTCTTATCCAGAGAGATTTACAATAAGTGCGTTCATCTTAATATATATTTGGGAATAAACGTAAAAAATTCTTCATAAAAGGATATGAACTATGACCTGTCCACCAGACATGATACCGTGTAGTGCTTCTGATCCAGTTTCTACTGGTCTGACTGAGGATATGAACTCTGACCTGTCCACCAGACATGATACCGTGTAGTGCTTCTGATCCAGTTTCTACTGGTCTGACTGAGGATATGAACTCTGACCTGTCTACCAAACATGATACCTTGTAGTGCTTCTGATCCAGTTTCTACTGGTCTGACTGAGGATATGAACTCTGACCTGTCTACCAAACATGATACCTTGTAGTGCTTCTGATCCAGTTTCTACTGGTCTGACTGAGGATATGAACTCTGACCTGTTCACCAGATGTGATACCTTGTAGTGCTGCTGATCCAGTTTCTACTGGTCTGACTGAGGATATGAACTCTGACCTGTTCACCAGACGTGATACCTTGTCCCGAAACTGTAGTTTCAACCCCCTCCCTCCCTCCCTCCCTCCCTCACTCCCTCCCTCCCTCCCTCCCAATCCATCCCTCTTTCTCCCTCCCTCAACCTCTGAATGCTCAACTATGAAAAGCATCCTGACATTTACTCCTGAGGTGCTGACCTGTTGCAACCTCTATAACCACTGTGAATATTATTTCACCCTGCTGGTCATCTAGGAACATTTGAACATCTTGAAGAACAATCTGGCCTTAATGGCCATGTACTCTAATAATCTCCACACGGCACAGCCAGAAGAGGACTGGCCACCCCTCATCGCCTGGTTCCTCTCTACCCAGTACAGCCAGTAGAGGACTGGTCACCCCTCAGAGCCTGGTTCCTCTCTACCCAGCACAGCCAGAAGAGGACTGGCCACCCCTCATAGCCTGGTTCCTCTCTACCCAGCACAGCCAGAAGAGGACTGGCCACCCCTCATAGCCTGGTTCCTCTCTACCCAGCACAGCCAGAAGAGGACTGGCCACTCCTCATAGCCTGGTTCCTCTCTACCCAGTACAGCCAGAAGAGGACTGGCCACCCCTCATAGCCTGGTTCCTCTCTACCCAGCACAGCCAGAAGAGGACTGGCCACCCCTCATAGCCTGGTTCCTCTCTACCCAGCACAGCCAGAAGAGGACTGGCCACTCCTCATAGCCTGGTTCCTCTCTACCCAGTACAGCCAGAAGAGGACTGGCCACCCCTCAGAGCCTGGTTCCTCTCTACCCAGTACAGCCAGAAGAGGACTGGCCACCCCTCATAGCCTGGTTCCTCTCTACCCAGCACAGCCAGAAGAGGACTGGCCACCTCTCAGAGCCTGGTTCCTCTCTACCCAGCACAGCCAGAAGAGGACTGGCCACCCCTCATAGCCTGGTTCCTCTCTACCCAGTACAGCCAGAAGAGGACTGGCCACCCCTCATAGCCTGGTTCCTCTCTACCCAGTACAGCCAGAAGAGGACTGGCCACCCCTCAGAGCTTGGTTCCTCTCTACCCAGCACAGCCAGAAGAGGACTGGCCACCCCTCATAGCCTGGTTACTCTCTACCCAGCACAGCCAGAAGAGGACTGGCCACCCCTCATAGCCTGGTTCCTCTCTACCCAGTACAGCCAGAAGAGGACTGGCCACCCCTCATAGCCTGGTTCCTCTCTACCCAGTACAGCCAGAAGAGGACTGGCCACTCCTCATAACCTGGTTCCTCTCTACCCAGCACAGCCAGAAGAGGACTGGCCACCTCTCAGAGCCTGGTTCCTCTCTACCCAGCACAGCCAGAAGAGGACTGGCCACTCCTCATAGCCTGGTTCCTCTCTACCCAGCACAGCCAGAAGAGGACTGGCCACCCCTCAGAGCCTGGTTCCTCTCTACCCAGCACAGCCAGAAGAGGACTGGCCACCCCTCAGAGCCTGGTTCCTCTCTACCCAGCACAGCCAGAAGAGGACTGGCCACCCCTCATAGCCTGGTTCCTCTCTACCCAGCACAGCCAGAAGAGGACTGGCCACCCCTCATAGCCTGGTTCCTCTCTACCCAGTACAGCCAGAAGAGGACTGGCCACTCCTCATAACCTGGTTCCTCTCTACCCAGCACAGCCAGAAGAGGACTGGCCACCTCTCAGAGCCTGGTTCCTCTCTACCCAGCACAGCCAGAAGAGGACTGGCCACCCCTCAGAGCCTGGTTCCTCTCTACCCAGCACAGCCAGAAGAGGACTGGCCACCCCTCAGAGCCTGGTTCCTCTCTACCCAGCACAGCCAGAAGAGGACTGGCCACCCCTCAGAGCCTGGTTCCTCTCTACCCAGCACAGCCAGAAGAGGACTGGCCACCCCTCATAGCCTGGTTCCTCTCTACCCAGCACAGCCAGAAGAGGACTGGCCACTCCTCATAGCCTGGTTCCTCTCTACCCAGCACAGCCAGAAGAGGACTGGCCACCCCTCAGAGCCTGGTTCCTCTCTACCCAGTACAGCCAGTAGAGGACTGGTCACCCCTCAGAGCCTGGTTCCTCTCTACCCAGCACAGCCAGAAGAGGACTGGCCACCCCTCAGAGACTGGTTCCTCTCTACCCAGCACAGCCAGAAGAGGACTGGCCACTCCTCAGAGCCGGGTTCCTCTCTACCCAGCACAGCCAGAAGAGGACTGGCCCACCCCTCATAGCCTGGTTCCTCTCTAGGTTTCTTCCTAGGTTCCAGCCTTTCTAGGGAGTTTTTCCAGCCACCGGGCTTCACCATCCGAACATGATCTGTTCAGCACGAGACGACTGTTAGACACCATGACGTGTTTCTGCCAATGAGCTTCAAATCAAATCAAATTGTATTTGATAAAAAATTAATTAATAATAATAACAATAAAATAACAATAACGAGACTATAAGGATTACCAGTACTGAGTCAATGTGCAGGGGTACCAGGTAGTTGAGGTATTAATGAGACTATAAGGAGTACCAGTACTGAGTCAATGTGCAGGGGTACCAGGTAGTTGAGGTAATAATGAGGCTATAAGGAGTACCAGTACTGAGTCAATGTGCAGGGGTACCAGGTAGTTGAGGTAATAATGAGACTATAAGGATTACCAGTACTGAGTCAATGTGCAGGGGTACCAGGTAGTTGAGGTAATAATGAGGCTATAAGGAGTACCAGTACTGAGTCAATGTGCAGGGGTACCAGGTAGTTGAGGTAATAATGAGGCTATAAGGAGTACCAGTACTGAGTCAATGTCCAGGGGTACCAGGTAGTTGAGGTAATAATGAGACTATAAGGAGTACCAGTACTGAGTCAATGTGCAGGGGTACCAGGTAGTTGAGGTAATAATGAGACTATAATGAGTACCAGTACTGAGTCAATGTGCAGGGGTACCAGGTAGTTGAGGTAATAATGAGGCTATAAGGAGTACCAGTACTGAGTCAATGTGCAGGGGTACCAGGTAGTTGAGGTAATAATGAGACTATAAGGAGTACCAGTACTGAGTCAATGTGCAGGGGTACCAGGTAGTTGAGGTAATAATGAGACTATAAGGAGTACCAGTACTGAGTCAATGTGCAGGGGTACCAGGTAGTTGAGGTAATAATGAGACTATAAGGAGTACCAGTACTGAGTCAATGTGCAGGGTACCAGGTAGTTGAGGTAATAATGAGGCTATAATTGAGGTAATATGTAAATGTAGGTAGATGTAAAAGTGACTAGGCAATCAGGATAGAGATTACATGTCCTCGTCCAGGGATTGCACACACACACACACACACACACACACACACACACACACACACACACACACACACACACACACACACACACACACACACACACACACACACACACACACACACAGGGAGGGAATATTGTGTTTGTTTAATATTGTTTTAGGACTATATAAATGGATAAAAGTATTAGCCTATGGATTATGAAAACAACCAAAAGAAATGTGAAAATGGGAGAGGAGAAATGACTAGAGTGTTGTTTAACTCACTGACCATGACCCATGAGTTCTTCTTACCTTTGTTCAGTAGAAAAGTCTCCCTCTCTAAACACTATAGGTCGACTCATAGACCGGTCACTCTTCATGGACACACAGCTGGGAACAGGGGAGGCTGGTCTCTCCTGCTTGATTGGTCTTCAACACAACAGAGACAAACATTACATCTCTCTTCTACTCTGAGCTCAGATGGGGAAACAAGTGTTTCATTCCAAAACGCTAAATATCCATTTTCAGAAATGTTGCGAAATGTAATTTTATTCTTTAAAGAAATTATTAAACCACTACAAGGCTTTATAAAGGCTTTTAACGTTTGTAATTTCCACTTCAAAATGTCAGACTTTATTTGATGGAAAAAAATGGATCAACCACTATAAAAAATGTCCCTCAATTTACAATCCACACGAACAAACACATTTGCTGCTGTTTTCCTGCTGTGAGAAACTGGGTCAAATTAAGAGATGGCATCTGTAAGTGCATTCATCTTTAGATATCTAGGTGGATATATAGATATCTAGGTGGATATATAGATGTCTAGGTGGATATATAGATATCTAGGTGAGACAACCACATATCACAGTCAAATATACAGGATACCAACATTCCATTCCTGTTAAACAATGGATATACAGCATTTAGCAACAAAACACATTTTCACACACACATCTAAAATCTAGAACAAAATAGTCAGCTCACCTCTTAGCTTTGGTATCATGTCCCCCAGAGACACTCATTTTAGAGGCAGGGCCCCCCTCCTCTCTCTCCCCAGAGACACTCATTTTAGAGGCAGGGTCCCCCTCCTCTCTCTCCCCAGAGAGACTCATTTTAGAGGCAGGACCCCCCTCCTCTCTCTCCCCAGAGACACTCATTTTAGAGCAGTGACCCCTAAACAGAGATCCAACATGTTGGTTGTGGTTAACACAGTGACAACTAAACAGAGATCCAGCATGTTGGTTGTGGTTAACACAGTAACAACTAAACAGAGATCCAGCATGTTGGTTGTGGTTAACACAGTGATGTCCTAAACAGAGATCCAGCATGTTGGTTGTGGTTAACACAGGGCCAACTAATTATTGAATGTAAATTGTTCTCATTTATTCATTATCTCTTAGAAATAAAACATTTCCTAACAGACATATCCAAACAGTCAGGTGATTTAATGCATCACGTGAACATGTAATCCTGACTGATATTTGCCACCTCATCTCCATGTTTAGTGTCAATAATAATAATAATAATAACAATAATAATAATAATAATAATAATACTAATAATAATAATAATAATAATAATAACAATAATAATAATAATAATAATAATAATAATAATAATAATAATAACAATAATAATAATAATAATAATAATAATAATAATAATAATAATAACAATAATAATAATAATAATAATAATAATAACAATAATAATAATAATAATAATAATAACAATAATAATAATAATAATAATAATAATAACAATAATAATAATAATAATAATAATAGTAATAATAATAATAATAATAATAATAATAACAATAATAATAATAATAATAATAATAATAATAATAGTAATAATAATAATAACAATAATATAATGTGTCACTCTTCGTTAAGGCAGGGGTTCCCAGATGTGCTTGGTGACCCACCAACGGAGGTGTTTTTGAGTTGGGTTGAACGGTGAAAACCAAACCATCTGACATGGATAATCCTGTGTTCTGATGCTCTAACATTATAACAACATCAGTGGGGGCCTAATTGTCTAGCTTTTATTCAGCTGATTGAAAATTATCAAAGATTATATGCTATAATTGAAAAAGTCCATTATCTTTTCTACATACTTTCTATTTGGTTTTAGTCGTTTAATAAGTTAATACTGAAAACATTTGTTTTTGGCAATGTCATCCCTCGACCCACCTGTACCCCTGCTGTGATCCACAAGTGGTCCTGACAGAGTTCACATAGGCTACCAGTAGCAGGACTCATCACCTTCAAATCAGTTTCATTCTAAATAACTGAGCATGTAGCAATATTATCTAAACATTTCCTACAGAGACCATCAGGTCATCATCAATATAAAGGATATTATCTAAACATTTCCTACAGAGACCATCAGGTCATCATCAATATAAAGGATATTATCTAAACATTTCCTACAGAGACCATCAGGTCATCATCAATATAAAGGATATTATCTAAACATTTCCTACAGAGACCATCAGGTCATCATCAATATAAAGGATATTATCTAAACATTTCCTACAGAGACCATCAGGTCATCATCAATATAAAGGATATTATCTAAACATTTCCTACAGAGACCATCAGGTCATCATCAATATAAAGGATATTATCTAAACATTTCCTACAGAGACCATCAGGTCATCATCAATATAAAGGATATTATCTAAACATTTCCTACAGAGACCATCAGGTCATCATCAATATAAAGGATATTATCTAAACATTTCCTACAGAGACCATCAGGTCATCATCAATATAAAGGATATTATCTAAACATTTCCTACAGAGACCATCAGGTCATCATCAATATAAAGGATATTATCTAAACATTTCCTACAGAGACCATCAGGTCATCATCAATATAAAGGATCATATCTCAAGCCTGCTCTCTCTATTGAATGTTTGATGACTTAACTTCATAATAATTAGCCTAGACTTACCAGAGTCTGTCTGTCTTTCCTTCAAATCAACACATTTATCCGACTTCTAATTGTACTGAGAAATATGTGCCACAGTTTCTACAGCCATTTTGTAACTGCGTGGGCTACAAACTTATTTATAATTTCATGTGAGGAAATCACATATTTTCTGACGCTCTTGCAGAGGAAGTAGTCTATATTACAGACTTCAAAATCCTTTTTATATTCATCTCAAATACACTACAAGTTTTAAATTCCCTACATTGCAGGAAAGTTCTCATGCAAAAGGTTATACAGTTCAGATCCTGTACAGAGTTTGTCTTTGGTTTCGGGAAGGCTGAAAGATAACATTGAAATCCCCCCAAGTATTGCAAACAGGATGTTAACTTAGTCACAAGGTTGGGCTAACTACAGTAGTGTTGCAAAATCCTTTACACCCCACTCTTCCCCATCAGTCTTAAGAACAAAACGTGGTTTAATGTAGATACATTTAGATACAACAGAAACAACATGTGGTATTCTCAACTTCTCTTTTAACAGAACAGAGACATTCAGAGGAGGCTGGTGGGAAGTGTTATAGGAGGACGGGTTCATTTTTATGGCTGAAATGGAATAAATAAATGAATTCCATTTATTCCATTCCAGTCTTTACACTGAGCCTGTCCTCATATTGCTCCTCCACCAGCCTCCTCTGGTTTGTATGTGAAAGTATGCAGGTATTCATGTTGTTGTGGAGGGAAATTATATTTAAACAAAATACTTTTAAAAGGTATAATGCAGCCGTAAAAATAAAATAAAATCAGACAGTAGAATCAGTCCTGCTCCCTGACTTTTAACACTAGAATCAGTCCTATATGATAATATCAGTTTTTACCTTTATTTAACTAGGCAAATCAGTTGAGAAAAAATTCTTATTTTCAATGACGGCCTACGAACAGTGGGTTAACTGCCTTGTTCAGGGGCAGAACGACAGATTTTTACCTTCTCAGCTCAGGGATTCGATCCAGCAACCTTTCAAGTACTGGCTCAACACTCTAACCAGTTGGCTACCTGCCGCCTCTACACTCTAACCACTAGACTACCTGCCGCCCCTCCACTCTAACCACTAGGCTACCTGCCGCCTCCACACTCTAACCACTAGGCTACCTGCCGCCTCTCCACTCTAACCACTAGGCTACCTGCCGCCTCTCCACTCTAACCACTAGGCTACCTGCCGCCTCTCCACTCTAACCACTAGGCTACCTGCCGCCTCTACACTCTAACCACTAGGCTTCCTGCCGCCCCTGCACTCTAACCACTAGGCTACCTGCCGCCTCTACACTCTAACCACTAGGCTACCTGCCTCCCCTCCACTCTAACCACTAGGCTACCTGCCACCCCTCCACTCTAACCACTAGGCTACCTGCCGCCCCTCCACTCTAACCACTAGGCTACCTGCCGCCCCTCCACTCTAACCACTAGGCTACCTGCCGCCCCTCCACTCTAACCACTAGCACTAGGCTACCTGCCGCCTCTACACTCTAACCACTAGGCTACCTGCCACCCCTCCACTCTAACCACTAGGCTACCTGCCTCCCACTCTAACCACTAGGATACCTGCCGCCCCTCCACTCTAACCACTAGCACTAGGCTACCTGCTGCCTCTACACTCTAACCACTAGGCTACCTGCAGCACCTCCACTCTAACCACTAGGCTACCTGCCACCCCTCCACTCTAACCACTAGGCTACCTGCCACCCCTCCACTCTAACCACTAGGCTACCTGCCGCCTCTACACTCTAACCACTAAGCTACCTGCCGTCCCTCCACTCTAACCACTAGGCTACCTGCCGCCTCTACACTCTAACCACTAGGCTTCCTGCCGCCCCTCCACTCTAACCACTAGGCTACCTGCCGCCTCTACACTCTAACCACTAGGCTACCTGCCGTCCCTCCACTCTAACCACTAGGCTACCTGCCGCCTCTACACTCTAACCACTAGGCTACCTGCCGCCCCTCCACTCTAACCACTAGGTTACCTGTCGTCCCCAAATGAGGCCTAACTGAATGATAAGAAGGATGAAGGGGTTGATGTAATGTAGAAAGACAAAAGTGTAATGATGAGTTTGTGTTATGCCTATTTATCAGCAGCAAATCATTTGACCACACCCCTTGTGGGTTAATAATATTCTCTTTTATGTTTTACTTTCCACAAATCAACTGTTGTGGGTCTGTTTTATTGACTGTAACTCGAACACTAATCACATGTATTGTAAGGAAATGAACACATGCTATGAGTTACAGTAGGCCTTTAGAGTGATGTAAAACATGTCCTGGACTCTGTCCAAGTTGATGAGCGGGAAACAAATGATAACAGTCAACCTTCACAGCTGGTCCATCGACACTACTCCTAAACTGTACCAAAACTAATTTCACACATGATAAGAGTTATCCTGATCAGCTGGCCCATCGACACTACTCCTAAACTATACCAAAACTAATTTTACACATGATAAGAGTTATCCTGATCAGCTGGCCCATCGACACTACTCCTAAACTATACCAAAACTAATTTCACACATGATAAGAGTTATCCTGATCAGCTGGCCCATCGACACTACTCCTAAACTATACCAAAACTAATTTCACACATGATAAGAGTTATCCTGATCAGCTGGCCCATCGACACTACTCCTAAACTATACCAAAACTAATTTCACACATGATAAGAGTTATCCTGATCAGCTGGCCCATCGACACTACTCCTAAACTGTACCAAAACTAATTTCACACATGATAAGAGTTATCCTGATCAGCTGGCCCATCGACACTACTCCTAAACTATACCAAAACTAATTTCACACATGATAAGAGTTATCCTGATCAGCTGGCCCATCGACACTACTCCTAAACTGTACCAAAACTAATTTCACACATGATAAGAGTTATCCTGATCAGCTGGCCCATCGACACTACTCCTAAACTATAAAAAAAAACTAATTTCACACATGATAAGAGTTATCCTGATCAGCTGGCCCATCGACACTACTCCTAAACTATACCAAAACTAATTTCACACATGATAAGAGTTATCCTGATCAGCTGGCCCATCGACACTACTCCTAAACTATACCAAAACTAATTTCACACATGATAAGAGTTATCCTGATCAGCTGGCCCATCGACACTACTCCTAAACTGTACCAAAACTAATTTCACACATGATAAGAGTTATCCTGATCAGCTGGCCCATCGACACTACTCCTAAACTGTACCAAAACTAATTTCACACATGATAAGAGTTATCCTGATCAGCTGGCCCATCGACACTACTCCTAAACTATACCAAAACTAATTTCACACATGATAAGAGTTATCCTGATCAGCTGGCCCATCGACACTACTCCTAAACTGTACCAAAACTAATTTCACACATGATAAGAGTTATCCTGATCAGCTGGCCCATCGACACGCTGCGTTTTGGTCCCCCTTTTTCGATGTATGTGACAAAATGAGCATCTATTTACCAAATCCTCCTTCAGAGTCACATGCAGGTAAAATACTTTTATTTCTATATAATACTGTATCTGAAAGAGCAGATTCTGCAGGTAAAAAAATTGTGATGTCTATATAGTACTGTATCTGAAAGAGCAGATTCTGCAGTTTCCTTGACACTTACCTTTATCAAATAACTCTCAACATTCAAGAGGTGCAGCTTTATTTCCAAAGTTCAATTTTTCTTCAACAATATCTGTGTTGTCCATGTTTTAATCACATGACCACTCCAGCAGCAGCATTGATCTGGCGACTAAGCAAAAACTATTAACATAATCAAATTAAAATCTGCTATTCTGTCGTCAATGGATGAACGGCCAATAGAAACCAGATAGAAACTGATCGTGGTGCATATGACTTCAGTTCTGGTTAGCCACAGATGTAGAAACCAACTTGCTCAAGGTCTTTCCATGTCTGGGGAAAGATGAAACCAGGCCAGCGGGTGACTGTCTGAGACTGTCTGAGACTGTGGTTTTGAGTCACGTGGAGCCTTACATGTACAAAGGCAGAATTATGACCATGGACAGCTTCTTCACATCAATTCCCTGTCAGACAAGTTGATTGCAAAGAAGACTAGCCTGCTATGAACAGTGAACACACAAAGTTGACTAGCCTGCTATGAACAGTGAACACACAAAGAAGACTAGCCTAGCCAGGTCATTACAGTATATACAGTATCTCTACCATATACAGACACCAACTAGTATCCCCTTTATGATCTAGCCAGGTCATTACAGTATATACAGTATCTCTACCATATACAGACACCAACTAGTATCCCCTTTATGATCTAGCCAGGTCATTACAGTATATACAGTATCTCTACCATCTAGCCAGGTCATTACAGTATATACAGTATCTCTACCCTATACAGACACCAACTAGTATCCCCTTTATGATATAGCCAGGTCATTACAGTATATACAGTATCTCTACCATATACAGACACCAACTAGTATCCCCTTTATGATCTAGCCAGGTCATTACAGTATATACAGTATCTCTACCATCTAGCCAGGTCATTACAGTATATACAGTATCTCTACCATCTAGCCAGGCCATTACAGTATATACAGTATCTCTACCCTATACAGACACCAACTAGTATCCCCTTTATGATCTAGCCAGGTCATTACAGTATATACAGTATCTCTACCATATACAGACACCAACTAGTATCCCCTTTATGATCTAGCCAGGTCATTACAGTATATACAGTATCTCTACCATATACAGACACCAACTAGTATCCCCTTTATGATCTAGCCAGGTCATTACAGTATATACAGTATCTCTACCATATACAGACACCAACTAGTATCCCCTTTATGATCTAGCCAGGTCATTACAGTATATACACTATCTCTACCATCTAGCCAGGTCATTACAGTATATACAGTATCTCTACCCTATACAGACACCAACTAGTATCCCCTTTATGATATAGCCAGGTCATTACAGTATATACAGTATCTCTACCATATACAGACACCAACTAGTATCCCCTTTATGATCTAGCCAGGTCATTACAGTATATACAGTATCTCTACCATCTGCCAGACACCAACTAGTATCCCCTTTATGATCTAGCCAGGCCATTACAGTATATACAGTATCTCTACCATATACAGACACCAACTAGTATCCCCTTTATGATCTAGCCAGGTCATTACAGTATATACAGTATCTCTACCATCTAGCCAGGTCATTACAGTATATACAGTATCTCTACCATCTAGCCAGGTCATTACAGTATATACAGTATCTCTACCATATACAGACACCAACTAGTATCCCCTTTATGATCTAGCCAGGTCATTACAGTATATACAGTATCTCTACCATATACAGTCACCAACTAGTATCCCCTTTATGATCAAGCCAGGTCATTACAGTATATACAGTATCTCTACCATATACAGACACCAACTAGTATCCCCTTTATGATCTAGCCAGGTCATTACAGTATATACAGTATCTCTACCATATACAGACACCAACTAGTATCCCCTTTATGATCTAGCCAGGTCATTACAGTATATACAGTCTCTACCATATACAGACACCAACTAGTATCCCCTTTATGATCTAGCCAGGTCATTACAGTATATACAGTATCTCTACCATATACAGACACCAACTAGTATCCCCTTTATGATCTAGCCAGGTCATTACAGTATATACAGTATCTCTACCATATACAGACACCAACTAGTATCCCCTTTATGATCTAGCCAGGTCATTACAGTATATACAGTATCTCTACCATATACAGACACCAACTAGTATCCCCTTTATGATCTAGCCAGGTCATTACAGTATATACAGTATCTCTACCATATACAGACACCAACTAGTATCCCCTTTATGATCTAGCCAGGTCATTACAGTATATACAGTATCTCTACCATATACAGACACCAACTAGTATCCCCTTTATGATCTAGCCAGGTCATTACAGTATATACAGTATCTCTACCATATACAGACACCAACTAGTATCCCCTTTATGATCTAGCCAGGTCATTACAGTATATACAGTATTTCTACCATATACAGACACCAACTAGTATCCCCTTTATGATCTAGCCTGGTCATTACAGTATATACAGTATCTCTACCACATACAGACACCAACTAGTATCCCCTTTATGATCTAGCCAGGTCATTACAGTATATACAGTATCTCTACCATATACAGACACCAACTAGTATCCACTTTATGATCTAGCCAGGTCATTACAGTATATACAGTATCTCTACCATAAACAGACACCAACTAGTATCCCCTTTATGATCTAGCCAGGTCATTACAGTATATACAGTATCTCTACCATCTGCCAGACACCAACTAGTATCCCCTTTATGATCTAGCCAGGTCATTACAGTATATACAGTATCTCTACCATATACAGACACCAACTACTATCCCCTTTATGATCTAGCCAGGTCATTACAGTATATACAGTATCTCTACCATCTGCCAGACACCAACTAGTATCCCCTTTATGATCTAGCCTGGTCATTACAGTATATACAGTATCTCTACCATATACAGACACCAACTAGTATCCCCTTTATGATCTAGCCAGGTCATTACAGTATATACAGTATCTCTACCATATACAGACACCAACTAGTATCCCCTTTATGATCTAGCCTGGTCATTACAGTATATACAGTATCTCTACCATATACAGACACCAACTAGTATCCCCTTTATGATCTAGCCAGGTCATTACAGTATATACAGTATCTCTACCATATACAAACACCAACTAGTATCCCCTTTGTGATCTAGCCAGGTCATTACAGTATATACACTATCTCTACCATATATAGACACCAACTAGTATCCCCTTTATGATATAGCCAGGTCATTACAGTATATACAGTATCTCTACCATATACAGACACCAACTAGTATCCCCTTTATGATCTAGCCAGGTCATTACAGTATATACAGTATCTCTACCATAAACAGACACCAACTAGTATCCCTTTTATGATCTAGCCAGGCCATTACAGTATATACAGTATCTCTACCATATACAGACACCAACTAGTATCCCCTTTATGATCTAGCCAGGTCATTACAGTATATACAGTATCTCTACCATCTGCCAGACACCAACTAGTATCCCCTTTATGATCTAGCCAGGTCATTACAGTATATACAGTATCTCTACCATATACAGACACCAACTAGTATCCCCTTTATGATCTAGCCAGGTCATTACAGTATATACAGTATCTCTACCATCTGCCAGACACCAACTAGTATCCCCTTTATGATCTAGCCAGGTCATTACAGTATATACAGTATCTCTACCATATACAGACACCAACTAGTATCCCCTTTATGATCTAGCCAGGTCATTACAGTATATACAGTATCTCTACCATATACAGACACCAACTAGTATCACCTTTATGATCTAGCCAGGCCATTACAGTATATACAGTATCTCTACCATATACAGACACCAACTAGTATCCCCTTTATGATCTAGCCAGGTCATTACAGTATATACAGTATCTCTACCATATACAGACACCAACTAGTATCCCCTTTATGATCTAGCCAGGCCATTACAGTATATACAGTATCTCTACCATCTGCCAGACACCAACTAGTATCCCCTTTATGATCTAGCCAGGTCATTACAGTATATACCGTATCTCTACCATATACAGACACCAACTAGTATCCCCTTTATGATCTAGCCAGGTCATTACAGTATATACAGTATCTCTACCATATACAGACACCAACTAGTATCCCCTTTATGATCTAGCCAGGTCATTACAGTATATACAGTATCTCTACCATATACAGACACCAACTAGTATCCCCTTTATGATCTAGCCAGGTCATTACAGTATATACAGTATCTCTACCATATACAGACACCAACTAGTATCCCCTTTATGATCTAGCCAGGTCATTACAGTATATACAGTATCTCTACCATATACAGACACCAACTAGTATCCCCTTTATGATCTAGCCAGGTCATTACAGTATATACAGTATCTCTACCATATACAGACACCAACTAGTATCCCCTTTATGATCTAGCCAGGTCATTACAGTATATACAGTATCTCTACCATATACAGACACCAACTAGTATCCCCTTTATGATCTAGCCAGGTCATTACAGTATATACAGTATCTCTACCATATACAGACACCAACTAGTATCCCCTTTATGATCTAGCCAGGTCATTACAGTATATACAGTATCTCTACCATATACAGACACCAACTAGTATCCCCTTTATGATCTAGCCAGGTCATTACAGTATATACAGTATCTCTACCATATACAGACACCAACTAGTATCCCCTTTATGATCTAGCCAGGTCATTACAGTATATACAGTATCTCTACCATATACAGACACCAACTAGTATCCCCTTTATGATCTAGCCAGGTCATTACAGTATATACAGTATTTCTACCATATACAGACACCAACTAGTATCCCCTTTATGATTTAGCCTGGTCATTACAGTATATACAGTATCTCTACCACATACAGACACCAACTAGTATCCCCTTTATGATCTAGCCAGGTCATTACAGTATATACAGTATCTCTACCATATACAGACACCAACTAGTATCCCCTTTATGATCTAGCCAGGTCATTACAGTATATACAGTATCTCTACCATATACAGACACCAACTAGTATCCCCTTTATGATCTAGCCAGGTCATTACAGTATATACAGTATCTCTACCATATACAGACACCAACTAGTATCCCCTTTATGATCTAGCCAGGTCATTACAGTATATACAGTATCTCTACCATATACAGACACCAACTAGTATCCCCTTTATGATCTAGCCTGGTCATTACAGTATATACAGTATCTCTACCATATACAGACACCAACTAGTATCCCCTTTATGATCTAGCCAGGTCATTACAGTATATACAGTATCTCTACCATCTAGCCAGGTCATTACAGTATATACAGTATCTCTACCATATACAAACACCAACTAGTATCCCCTTTGTGATCTAGCCAGGTCATTACAGTATATACAGTATCTCTACCATATACAGACACCAACTAGTATCCCCTTTATGATATAGCAAGGTCATTACAGTATATACAGTATCTCTACCATATACAGACACCAACTAGTATCCCCTTTATGATCTAGCCAGGTCATTACAGTATATACAGTATCTCTACCATATACAGACACCAACTAGTATCCCCTTTATGATCTAGCCAGGCCATTACAGTATATACAGTATCTCTACCATATACAGACACCAACTAGTATCCCCTTTATGATCTAGCCAGGTCATTACAGTATATACAGTATCTCTACCATATACAGACACCAACTAGTATCCCCTTTATTATCTAGCCAGGTCATTACAGTATATACAGTATCTCTACCATATACAGACACCAACTAGTATCCCCTTTATTATCTAGCCAGGTCATTACAGTATATACAGTATCTCTACCATCTGCCAGACACCAACTAGTATCCCTTTTATGATCTAGCCAGGCCATTACAGTATATACAGTATCTCTACCATATACAGACACCAACTAGTATCCCCTTTATGATCTAGCTAGGTCATTACAGTATATACAGTATCTCTACCATATACAGACACCAACTAGTATCCCCTTTATGATCTAGCCAGGTCATTATAGTATATACAGTATCTCTACTATATACAGACACCAACTAGTAGCCCCTTTATGATCTAGCCAGGTCATTACAGTATATACAGTATCTCTACCATATACAGACAGCAACTAGTATCCCCTTTATGATCTAGCCAGGTCATTACAGTATATACAGTATCTCTACCATATACAGACACCAACTAGTATCCCCTTTATTATCTAGCCAGGTCATTACAGTATATACAGTATCTCTACCATCTGCCAGACACCAACTAGTATCCCCTTTATGATCTAGCCAGGTCATTACAGTATATACAGTATCTCTACCATCTGCCAGACACCAACTAGTATCCCCTTTATGATCTAGCCAGGTCATTACAGTATATACAGTATCTCTACCATATACAGACACCAACTAGTATCCCCTTTATGATCTAGCCAGGTCATTACAGTATATACAGTATCTCTACCATCTGCCAGACACCAACTAGTATCCCCTTTATGATCTAGCCAGGTCATTACAGTATATACAGTATCTCTACCATATACAGACACCAACTAGTATCCCCTTTATTATCTAGCCAGGCCATTACAGTATATACAGTATCTCTACCATATACAGACACCAACTAGTATCCCCTTTATGATCTAGCCAGGTCATTACAGTATATACAGTATCTCTACCATATACAGACACCAACTAGTATCCCCTTTATGATCTAGCCAGGTCATTACAGTATATACAGTATCTCTACCATATACAGACACCAACTAGTATCCCCTTTATGATCTAGCCTGGTCATTACAGTATATACAGTATCTCTACCATATACAGACACCAACTAGTATCCCCTTTATGATCTAGCCAGGTCATTACAGTATATACAGTATCTCTACCATATACAGACACCAACTAGTATCCCCTTTATGATCTAGCCAGGTCATTACAGTATATACAGTATCTCTACCATATACAGACACCAACTAGTATCCCCTTTATGTTCTAGCCAGGTCATTACAGTATATACAGTATCTCTACCATATACAGACACCAACTAGTATCCCCTTTATGATCTAGCCAGGTCATTACAGTATATACAGTATCTCTACCATATACAGACACCAACTAGTATCCCCTTTATGATCTAGCCAGGTCATTACAGTATATACAGTATCTCTACCATATACAGACACCAACTAGTATCCCCTTTATGATCTAGCCAGGTCATTACAGTATATACAGTATCTCTACCATCTAGCCAGGTCATTACAGTATATACAGTATCTCTACCCTATACAGACACCAACTAGTATCCCCTTTATTATATAGCCAGGTCATTACAGTATATACAGTATCTCTACCATATACAGACACCAACTAGTATCCCCTTTATGATCTAGCCAGGTCATTACAGTATATACAGTATCTCTACCATATACAGACACCAACTAGTATCCCCTTTATGATCTAGCCAGGTCATTACAGTATATACAGTATCTCTACCATATACAGACACCAACTAGTATCCCCTTTATGATATAGCCAGGTCATTACAGTATATACAGTATCTCTACCATATACAGACACCAACTAGTATCCCCTTTATGATCTAGCCAGGTCATTACAGTATATACAGTATCTCTACCATATACAAACACCAACTAGTATCCCCTTTATGATCTAGCCAGGCCATTACAGTATATACAGTATCTCTACCATCTGCCAGACACCAACTAGTATCCCCTTTATGATCTAGCCAGGTCATTACAGTATATACAGTATCTCTACCATCTGCCAGACACCAACTAGTATCCCCTTTATGATCTAGCCAGGTCATTACAGTATATACAGTATCTCTACCATATACAGACACCAACTAGTATCCCCTTTATGATCTAGCCAGGTCATTACAGTATATACAGTATCTCTACCATCTAGCCAGGTCATTACAGTATATACAGTATCTCTACCATATACAGACACCAACTAGTATTCCCTTTATGATCTAGCCAGGTCATTACAGTATATACAGTATCTCTACCATATACAGACACCAACTAGTATCCCCTTTATGATCTAGCCAGGTCATTACAGTATATACAGTATCTCTACCATATACAGACACCAACTAGTATCCCCTTTATGATCTAGCCAGGTCATTACAGTATATACAGTATCTCTACCATATACAGACACCAACTAGTATCCCCTTTATGATCTAGCCAGGTCATTACAGTATCTCTACCATATACAGACACCAACTAGTATCCCCTTTATGATCTAGCCTGGTCATTACAGTATATACAGTATCTCTACCATATACAGACACCAACTAGTATCCCCTTTATGATCTAGCCAGGTCATTACAGTATATACAGTATCTCTACCATATACAGACACCAACTAGTATCCCCTTTATGATCTAGCCAGGTCATTACAGTATATACAGTATCTCTACCATCTGCCAGACACCAACTAGTATCCCCTTTATGATCAAGCCAGGTCATTACAGTATATACAGTATCTCTACCATCTGCCAGACACCAACTAGTATCCCCTTTATGATCTAGCCAGGTCATTACAGTATATACAGTATCTCTACCATATACAGACACCAACTAGTATCCCCTTTATGATCTAGCCAGGTCATTACAGTATATACAGTATCTCTACCATCTGCCAGACACCAACTAGTATCCCCTTTATGATCTAGCCAGGTCATTACAGTATATACAGTATCTCTACCATATACAGACACCAACTAGTATTCAATTTATGATCTAGCCAGGTCATTACAGTATATACAGTATCTCTACCATCTGCCAGACACCAACTAGTATCCCCTTTATGATCTAGCCAGGCCATTACAGTATATACAGTATCTCTACCATATACAGACACCAACTACTATCCCCTTTATGATCTAGCCAGGTCATTACAGTATATACAGTATCTCTACCATATACAGACACCAACTAGTATCCCCTTTATGATCTAGCCAGGTCATTACAGTATATACAGTATCTCTACCATATACAGACACCAACTAGTATCCCCTTTATGATCTAGCCAGGTCATTACAGTATATACAGTATCTCTACCATCTGCCAGACACCAACTAGTATCCCCTTTATTATCTAGCTTGGCCATTACAGTATATACAGTATCTCTACCATATACAGACACCAACTAGTATCCCCTTTATGATCTAGCCAGGTCATTACAGTATATACAGTATCTCTACCATATACAGACACCAACTACTATCCCCTTTATGATCTAGCCAGGTCATTACAGTATATACAGTATCTCTACCATATACAGACACCAACTAGTATCCCCTTTATGATCTAGCCAGGCCATTACAGTATATACAGTATCTCTACCATATACAGACACCAACTAGTATCCCCTTTATTATCTAGCCAGGTCATTACAGTATATACAGTATCTCTACCATATACAGACACCAACTAGTATCCCCTTTATGATCTAGCCAGGTCATTACAGTATATACAGTATCTCTACCATATACAGACACCAACTAGTATCCCCTTTATGATCTAGCCAGGTCATTACAGTATATACAGTATCTCTACCATATACAGACAGCAACTAGTATCCCCTTTATGATCTAGCCAGGTCATTACAGTATATACAGTATCTCTACCATATACAGACACCAACTAGTATCCCCTTTATTATCTAGCCAGGTCATTACAGTATATACAGTATCTCTACCATATACAGACACCAACTACTATCCCCTTTATGATCTAGCCAGGTCATTACAGTATATACAGTATCTCTACCATATACAGACACCAACTAGTATCCCTTTATGATCTAGCCAGGCCATTACAGTATATACAGTATCTCTACCATATACAGACACCAACTAGTATCCCCTTTATGATCTAGCCAGGCCATTACAGTATATACAGTATCTCTACCATATACAGACACCAACTAGTATCCCCTTTATGATCTAGCCAGGTCATTACAGTATATACAGTATCTCTACCATCTAGCCAGGTCATTACAGTATATACAGTATCTCTACCATATACAGACACCAACTAGTATCCCCTTTATGATCTAGCCAGGTCATTACAGTATATACAGTATCTCTACCATATACAGACACCAACTAGTATCCCCTTTATGATCTAGCCAGGTCATTACAGTATATACAGTATCTCTACCATATACAGACACCAACTAGTATCCCCTTTATGATCTAGCCAGGTCATTACAGTATATACAGTATCTCTACCATATACAGACAGCAACTAGTATCCCCTTTATGATCTAGCCAGGTCATTACAGTATATACAGTATCTCTACCATATACAGACACCAACTAGTATCCCCTTTATGATCTAGCCAGGTCATTACAGTATATACAGTATCTCTACCATATACAGACACCAACTAGTATCCCCTTTATGTTCTAGCCAGGTCATTACAGTATATACAGTATCTCTACCATATACAGACACCAACTAGTATCCCCTTTATGATCTAGCCAGGTCATTACAGTATATACAGTATCTCTACCATCTGCCAGACACCAACTAGTATCCCCTTTATGATCTAGCCAGGTCATTACAGTATATACAGTATCTCTACCATCTGCCAGACACCAACTAGTATCCCCTTTATGATCTAGCCAGGTCATTACAGTATATACAGTATCTCTACCATATACAGACACCAACTAGTATCCCCTTTATGATCTAGCCAGGCCATTACAGTATATACAGTATCTCTACCATATACAGACACCAACTAGTATCCCCTTTATTATCTAGCCAGGTCATTACAGTATATACAGTATCTCTACCATATACAGACACCAACTAGTATCCCCTTTATGATCTAGCCAGGTCATTACAGTATATACAGTATCTCTACCATATACAGACACCAACTAGTATCCCCTTTATGATCTAGCCAGGTCATTACAGTATATACAGTATCTCTACCATATACAGACAGCAACTAGTATCCCCTTTATGATCTAGCCAGGTCATTACAGTATATACAGTATCTCTACCATATACAGACACCAACTAGTATCCCCTTTATGATCTAGCCAGGTCATTACAGTATATACAGTATCTCTACCATATACAGACACCAACTACTATCCCCTTTATGATCTAGCCAGGTCATTACAGTATATACAGTATCTCTACCATATACAGACACCAACTAGTATCCCCTTTATCATCTAGCCAGGTCATTACAGTATATACAGTATCTCTACCATATACAGACACCAACTAGTATCCCCTTTATCATCTAGCCAGGTCATTACAGTATATACAGTATCTCTACCATATACAGACACCAACTAGTATCCCCTTTATGATCTAGCCAGGTCATTACAGTATATACAGTATCTCTACCATATACAGACACCAACTAGTATCCCCTTTATGATCTAGCCAGGTCATTACAGTATATACAGTATCTCTACCATATACAGACACCAACTAGTATCCTCTTTATGATCTAGCCAGGTCATTACAGTATATACAGTATCTCTACCATCTGCCAGACACCAACTAGTATCCCCTTTATGATCTAGCCAGGTCATTACAGTATATACAGTATCTCTACCATCTGCCAGACACCAACTAGTATCCCCTTTATGATCTAGCCAGGTCATTACAGTATATACAGTATCTCTACCATATACAGACACCAACTAGTATCCCCTTTATTATCTAGCCAGGTCATTACAGTATATACAGTATCTCTACCATATACAGACACCAACTAGTATCCCCTTTATGATCTAGCCAGGTCATTACAGTATATACAGTATCTCTACCATATACAGACACCAACTAGTATCCCCTTTATGATCTAGCCAGGTCATTACAGTATATACAGTATCTCTACCATATACAGACACCAACTAGTATCCCCTTTATGATCTAGCCAGGTCATTACAGTATATACAGTATCTCTACCATATACAGACACCAACTAGTATCCCCTTTATGATCTAGCCAGGTCATTACAGTATTTACAGTATCTCTACCATATACAGACACCAACTAGTATCCCCTTTATGTTCTAGCCAGGTCATTACAGTATATACAGTATCTCTACCATATACAGACACCAACTAGTATCCCCTTTATGATCTAGCCAGGTCATTACAGTATATACAGTATCTCTACCATATACAGACACCAACTAGTATCCTCTTTATGATCTAGCCAGGTCATTACAGTATATACAGTATCTCTACCATCTGCCAGACACCAACTAGTATCCCCTTTATGATCTAGCCAGGTCATTACAGTATATACAGTATCTCTACCATCTGCCAGACACCAACTAGTATCCCCTTTATGATCTAGCCAGGTCATTACAGTATATACAGTATCTCTACCATATACAGACACCAACTAGTATCCCCTTTATGATCTAGCCAGGTCATTACAGTATATACAGTATCTCTACCATATACAGACACCAACTAGTATCCCCTTTATGATCTAGCCAGGTCATTACAGTATATACAGTATCTCTACCATATACAGACAGCAACTAGTATCCCCTTTATGATCTAGCCAGGTCATTACAGTATATACAGTATCTCTACCATATACAGACACCAACTAGTATCCCCTTTATGATCTAGCCAGGTCATTACAGTATATACAGTATCTCTACCATATACAGACACCAACTAGTATCCCCTTTATGTTCTAGCCAGGTCATTACAGTATATACAGTATCTCTACCATATACAGACACCAACTAGTATCCCCTTTATGATCTAGCCAGGTCATTACAGTATATACAGTATCTCTACCATCTGCCAGACACCAACTAGTATCCCCTTTATGATCTAGCCAGGTCATTACAGTATATACAGTATCTCTACCATCTGCCAGACACCAACTAGTATCCCCTTTATGATCTAGCCAGGTCATTACAGTATATACAGTATCTCTACCATATACAGACACCAACTAGTATCCCCTTTATGATCTAGCCAGGCCATTACAGTATATACAGTATCTCTACCATATACAGACACCAACTAGTATCCCCTTTATTATCTAGCCAGGTCATTACAGTATATACAGTATCTCTACCATATACAGACACCAACTAGTATCCCCTTTATGATCTAGCCAGGTCATTACAGTATATACAGTATCTCTACCATATACAGACACCAACTAGTATCCCCTTTATGATCTAGCCAGGTCATTACAGTATATACAGTATCTCTACCATATACAGACAGCAACTAGTATCCCCTTTATGATCTAGCCAGGTCATTACAGTATATACAGTATCTCTACCATATACAGACACCAACTAGTATCCCCTTTATGATCTAGCCAGGTCATTACAGTATATACAGTATCTCTACCATATACAGACACCAACTACTATCCCCTTTATGATCTAGCCAGGTCATTACAGTATATACAGTATCTCTACCATATACAGACACCAACTAGTATCCCCTTTATGATCTAGCCAGGTCATTACAGTATATACAGTATCTCTACCATATACAGACAGCAACTACTATCCCCTTTATGATCTATCCAGGTCATTACAGTATATACAGTATCTCTACCATATACAGACACCAACTAGTATCCCCTTTATGATCTAGCCAGGCCATTACAGTATATACAGTATCTCTACCATATACAGACACCAACTAGTATCCCCTTTATCATCTAGCCAGGTCATTACAGTATATACAGTATCTCTACCATATACAGACACCAACTAGTATCCCCTTTATGATCTAGCCAGGTCATTACAGTATATACAGTATCTCTACCATATACAGACACCAACTAGTATCCCCTTTATGATCTAGCCAGGTCATTACAGTATATACAGTATCTCTACCATATACAGACACCAACTAGTATCCCCTTTATGATCTAGCCAGGTCATTACAGTATATACAGTATCTCTACCATATACAGACACCAACTAGTATCCTCTTTATGATCTAGCCAGGTCATTACAGTATATACAGTATCTCTACCATCTGCCAGACACCAACTAGTATCCCCTTTATGATCTAGCCAGGTCATTACAGTATATACAGTATCTCTACCATCTGCCAGACACCAACTAGTATCCCCTTTATGATCTAGCCAGGTCATTACAGTATATACAGTATCTCTACCATATACAGACACCAACTAGTATCCCCTTTATTATCTAGCCAGGTCATTACAGTATATACAGTATCTCTACCATATACAGACACCAACTAGTATCCCCTTTATGATCTAGCCAGGTCATTACAGTATATACAGTATCTCTACCATATACAGACACCAACTAGTATCCCCTTTATGATCTAGCCAGGTCATTACAGTATATACAGTATCTCTACCATATACAGACACCAACTAGTATCCCCTTTATGATCTAGCCAGGTCATTACAGTATTTACAGTATCTCTACCATATACAGACACCAACTAGTATCCCCTTTATGTTCTAGCCAGGTCATTACAGTATATACAGTATCTCTACCATATACAGACACCAACTAGTATCCCCTTTATGTTCTAGCCAGGTCATTACAGTATATACAGTATCTCTACCATATACAGACACCAACTAGTATCCCCTTTATGATCTAGCCAGGTCATTACAGTATATACAGTATCTCTACCATATACAGACACCAACTAGTATCCTCTTTATGATCTAGCCAGGTCATTACAGTATATACAGTATCTCTACCATCTGCCAGACACCAACTAGTATCCCCTTTATGATCTAGCCAGGTCATTACAGTATATACAGTATCTCTACCATCTGCCAGACACCAACTAGTATCCCCTTTATGATCTAGCCAGGTCATTACAGTATATACAGTATCTCTACCATATACAGACACCAACTAGTATCCCCTTTATGATCTAGCCAGGTCATTACAGTATATACAGTATCTCTACCATCTAGCCAGGTCATTACAGTATATACAGTATCTCTACCATATACAGACACCAACTAGTATTCCCTTTATGATCTAGCCAGGTCATTACAGTATATACAGTATCTCTACCATATACAGACACCAACTAGTATCCCCTTTATGATCTAGCCAGGTCATTACAGTATATACAGTATCTCTACCATATACAGACACCAACTAGTATCCCCTTTATGATCTAGCCAGGTCATTACAGTATATACAGTATCTCTACCATATACAGACACCAACTAGTATCCCCTTTATGATCTAGCCAGGTCATTACAGTATCTCTACCATATACAGACACCAACTAGTATCCCCTTTATGATCTAGCCTGGTCATTACAGTATATACAGTATCTCTACCATATACAGACACCAACTAGTATCCCCTTTATGATCTAGCCAGGTCATTACAGTATATACAGTATCTCTACCATATACAGACACCAACTAGTATCCCCTTTATGATCTAGCCAGGTCATTACAGTATATACAGTATCTCTACCATCTGCCAGACACCAACTAGTATCCCCTTTATGATCAAGCCAGGTCATTACAGTATATACAGTATCTCTACCATCTGCCAGACACCAACTAGTATCCCCTTTATGATCTAGCCAGGTCATTACAGTATATACAGTATCTCTACCATATACAGACACCAACTAGTATCCCCTTTATGATCTAGCCAGGTCATTACAGTATATACAGTATCTCTACCATCTGCCAGACACCAACTAGTATCCCCTTTATGATCTAGCCAGGTCATTACAGTATATACAGTATCTCTACCATATACAGACACGAACTAGTATTCAATTTATGATCTAGCCAGGTCATTACAGTATATACAGTATCTCTACCATCTGCCAGACACCAACTAGTATCCCCTTTATGATCTAGCCAGGCCATTACAGTATATACAGTATCTCTACCATATACAGACACCAACTACTATCCCCTTTATGATCTAGCCAGGTCATTACAGTATATACAGTATCTCTACCATATACAGACACCAACTAGTATCCCCTTTATGATCTAGCCAGGTCATTACAGTATATACAGTATCTCTACCATATACAGACACCAACTAGTATCCCCTTTATGATCTAGCCAGGTCATTACAGTATATACAGTATCTCTACCATCTGCCAGACACCAACTAGTATCCCCTTTATTATCTAGCTTGGCCATTACAGTATATACAGTATCTCTACCATATACAGACACCAACTAGTATCCCCTTTATGATCTAGCCAGGCCATTACAGTATATACAGTATCTCTACCATATACAGACACCAACTAGTATCCCCTTTATTATCTAGCCAGGTCATTACAGTATATACAGTATCTCTACCATATACAGACACCAACTAGTATCCCCTTTATGATCTAGCCAGGTCATTACAGTATATACAGTATCTCTACCATATACAGACACCAACTAGTATCCCCTTTATGATCTAGCCAGGTCATTACAGTATATACAGTATCTCTACCATATACAGACAGCAACTAGTATCCCCTTTATGATCTAGCCAGGTCATTACAGTATATACAGTATCTCTACCATATACAGACACCAACTAGTATCCCCTTTATTATCTAGCCAGGTCATTACAGTATATACAGTATCTCTACCATATACAGACACCAACTACTATCCCCTTTATGATCTAGCCAGGTCATTACAGTATATACAGTATCTCTACCATATACAGACACCAACTAGTATCCCTTTATGATCTAGCCAGGCCATTACAGTATATACAGTATCTCTACCATATACAGACACCAACTAGTATCCCCTTTATGATCTAGCCAGGCCATTACAGTATATACAGTATCTCTACCATATACAGACACCAACTAGTATCCCCTTTATGATCTAGCCAGGTCATTACAGTATATACAGTATCTCTACCATCTAGCCAGGTCATTACAGTATATACAGTATCTCTACCATATACAGACACCAACTAGTATCCCCTTTATGATCTAGCCAGGTCATTACAGTATATACAGTATCTCTACCATATACAGACACCAACTAGTATCCCCTTTATGATCTAGCCAGGTCATTACAGTATATACAGTATCTCTACCATATACAGACACCAACTAGTATCCCCTTTATGATCTAGCCAGGTCATTACAGTATATACAGTATCTCTACCATATACAGACAGCAACTAGTATCCCCTTTATGATCTAGCCAGGTCATTACAGTATATACAGTATCTCTACCATATACAGACACCAACTAGTATCCCCTTTATGATCTAGCCAGGTCATTACAGTATATACAGTATCTCTACCATATACAGACACCAACTAGTATCCCCTTTATGTTCTAGCCAGGTCATTACAGTATATACAGTATCTCTACCATATACAGACACCAACTAGTATCCCCTTTATGATCTAGCCAGGTCATTACAGTATATACAGTATCTCTACCATATACAGACACCAACTAGTATCCCCTTTATGATCTAGCCAGGTCATTACAGTATATACAGTATCTCTACCATCTGCCAGACACCAACTAGTATCCCCTTTATGATCTAGCCAGGTCATTACAGTATATACAGTATCTCTACCATATACAGACACCAACTAGTATCCCCTTTATGATCTAGCCAGGCCATTACAGTATATACAGTATCTCTACCATATACAGACACCAACTAGTATCCCCTTTATTATCTAGCCAGGTCATTACAGTATATACAGTATCTCTACCATATACAGACACCAACTAGTATCCCCTTTATGATCTAGCCAGGTCATTACAGTATATACAGTATCTCTACCATATACAGACACCAACTAGTATCCCCTTTATGATCTAGCCAGGTCATTACAGTATATACAGTATCTCTACCATATACAGACACCAACTAGTATCCCCTTTATGATCTAGCCAGGTCATTACAGTATATACAGTATCTCTACCATATACAGACAGCAACTAGTATCCCCTTTATGATCTAGCCAGGTCATTACAGTATATACAGTATCTCTACCATATACAGACACCAACTAGTATCCCCTTTATGATCTAGCCAGGCCATTACAGTATATACAGTATCTCTACCATATACAGACACCAACTAGTATCCCCTTTATCATCTAGCCAGGTCATTACAGTATATACAGTATCTCTACCATATACAGACACCAACTAGTATCCCCTTTATCATCTAGCCAGGTCATTACAGTATATACAGTATCTCTACCATATACAGACACCAACTAGTATCCCCTTTATGATCTAGCCAGGTCATTACAGTATATACAGTATCTCTACCATATACAGACACCAACTAGTATCCCCTTTATGATCTAGCCAGGTCATTACAGTATATACAGTATCTCTACCATATACAGACACCAACTAGTATCCCCTTTATGTTCTAGCCAGGTCATTACAGTATATACAGTATCTCTACCATATACAGACACCAACTAGTATCCCCTTTATGATCTAGCCAGGTCATTACAGTATATACAGTATCTCTACCATCTGCCAGACACCAACTAGTATCCCCTTTATGATCTAGCCAGGTCATTACAGTATATACAGTATCTCTACCATCTGCCAGACACCAACTAGTATCCCCTTTATGATCTAGCCAGGTCATTACAGTATATACAGTATCTCTACCATATACAGACACCAACTAGTATCCCCTTTATGATCTAGCCAGGCCATTACAGTATATACAGTATCTCTACCATATACAGACACCAACTAGTATCCCCTTTATTATCTAGCCAGGTCATTACAGTATATACAGTATCTCTACCATATACAGACACCAACTAGTATCCCCTTTATGATCTAGCCAGGTCATTACAGTATATACAGTATCTCTACCATATACAGACACCAACTAGTATCCCCTTTATGATCTAGCCAGGTCATTACAGTATATACAGTATCTCTACCATATACAGACACCAACTAGTATCCCCTTTATGATCTAGCCAGGTCATTACAGTATATACAGTATCTCTACCATATACAGACAGCAACTAGTATCCCCTTTATGATCTAGCCAGGTCATTACAGTATATACAGTATCTCTACCATATACAGACACCAACTAGTATCCCCTTTATGATCTAGCCAGGTCATTACAGTATATACAGTATCTCTACCATCTGCCAGACACCAACTAGTATCCCCTTTATCATCTAGCCAGGTCATTACAGTATATACAGTATCTCTACCATATACAGACACCAACTAGTATCCCCTTTATGATCTAGCCAGGTCATTACAGTATATACAGTATCTCTACCATATACAGACACCAACTAGTATCCCCTTTATGATCTAGCCAGGCCATTACAGTATATACAGTATCTCTACCATATACAGACACCAACTACTATCCCCTTTATGATCTAGCCAGGCCATTACAGTATATACAGTATCTCTACCATATACAGACACCAACTAGTATCCCCTTTATGATCTAGCCAGGTCATTACAGTATATACAGTATCTCTACCATCTAGCCAGGTCATTACAGTATATACAGTATCTCTACCATATACAGACACCAACTAGTATCCCCTTTATGATCTAGCCAGGTCATTACAGTATATACAGTATCTCTACCATATACAGACACCAACTACTATCCCCTTTATGATCTAGCCAGGTCATTACAGTATATACAGTATCTCTACCATATACAGACACCAACTAGTATCCCCTTTATGATCTAGCCAGGTCATTACAGTATATACAGTATCTCTACCATATACAGACAGCAACTACTATCCCCTTTATGATCTATCCAGGTCATTACAGTATATACAGTATCTCTACCATATACAGACACCAACTAGTATCCCCTTTATGATCTAGCCAGGCCATTACAGTATATACAGTATCTCTACCATATACAGACACCAACTAGTATCCCCTTTATCATCTAGCCAGGTCATTACAGTATATACAGTATCTCTACCATATACAGACACCAACTAGTATCCCCTTTATCATCTAGCCAGGTCATTACACTATATACAGTATCTCTACCATATACAGACCCCAACTAGTATCCCCTTTATGATCTAGCCAGGTCATTACAGTATATACAGTATCTCTACCATATACAGACCGTCTTCCATCTGCCAGACACCAACTAGTATCCCCTTTATTATATTACATTCATATTATTACTTTTAGATGTCAAGACTCTGTAAAATGAGGTACTTGCTGCTGGACTGTTGCAGTGTTCTACAATGTGCTCGACATGGCTGCTATCAACACGTGTTGTACAAGCAATGCCTTGTCAAGACAGTCAGCAGGAGAGATTTCATGATGGATCTGGCATGTGAGCTTTGTGAGAACCACATGAACGCAGAGAAAGAAGCTACAGTCACCAAGCAGGAAGCAGGTCCTGTTCTCCCTTTTCCCCCAGGCACCACATCTCCCTCGGGGGAGAAAGAAGCTACAGTCACCAAGCAGGCAGCAGGTCCTGCTCTCCCTTTTCCCCCAGGCACCACATCTCCCTCGGGGGAGAAAGAAGCTACAGTCACCAAGCAGGAAGCAGGTCCTGTTCTCCCTTTTCCCCCAGGCACCACATCTCCCTCGGGGGAGAAAGAAGCTACAGTCACCAAGCAGGCAGCAGGTCCTGCTCTCCCTTTTCCCCCAGGCACCACATCTCCCTCGGGGGAGAAAGAAGCTACAGTCACCAAGCAGGAAGCAGGTCCTGTTCTCCCTCTTCCCCCAGGCACCACATCTCCCTCGGGGGAGAAAGAAGCTACAGTCACCAAGCAGGAAGCAGGTCCTGCTCTCCCTTTTCCCCCAGGCACCACATCTCCCTCGGGGGAGAAAGAAGCTACAGTCACCAAGCAGGAAGCAGGTCCTGCTCTCCCTTTTCCCCCAGGCACCACATCTCCCTCGGGGGAGAAAGAAGCTACAGTCACCAAGCAGGAAGCAGGTCCTGCTCTCCCTTTTCCCCCAGGCACCACATCTCCCTCGGGGGAGAAAGAAGCTACAGTCACCAAGCAGGCAGCAGGTCCTGTTCTCCCTTTTCCCCCAGGCACCACATCTCCCTCGGGGGAGAAAGAAGCTACAGTCACCAAGCAGGAAGCAGGTCCTGTTCTCCCTTTTCCCCCAGACACCACATCTCCCTCGGGGGAGAAAGAAGCTACAGTCACCAAGCAGGAAGCAGGTCCTGCTCTCCCTTTTCCCCCAGGCACCACATCTCCCTCGGGGGAGAAAGAAGCTACAGTCACCAAGCAGGAAGCAGGTCCTGCTCTCCCTTTCCCCCAGGCACCACATCTCCCTCGGGGGAGAAAGAAGCTACAGTCACCAAGCAGGAAGCAGGTCCTGTTCTCCCTTTTCCCCCAGGCACCACATCTCCCTCGGGGGAGAAAGAAGCTACAGTCACCAAGCAGGCAGCAGGTCCTGTTCTCTCTCTTCCCCCAGGCACCACATCTCCCTCGGGGGAGAAAGAAGCTACAGTCTCCAAGCAGGCAGCAGGTCCTGCTCTCCCTTTTCCCCCAGGCACCACATCTCCCTCGGGGGAGAAAGAAGCTACAGTCACCAAGCAGGCAGCAGGTCCTGCTCTCCCTTTTCCCCCAGGCACCACATCTCCCTCGGGGGAGAAAGAAGCTACAGTCACCAAGCAGGCAGCAGGTCCTGTTCTCCCTTTTCCCCCAGGCACCACATCTCCCTCGGGGGAGAAAGAAGACACAATGTCAAGTCGGCAGGTGCACACCGAACAAGGCCAATGAAAACCGATTAGATTTGTTTGTGGACGCGAAGCATAAAGAGAAGATGGGATTGATTCACGTGTAAAGGCGCGGTACAGTGTCTGATACAATCAACAAATTATTGTTTTAATATCTTGTCATCAATATATTTCCACAAATATGTATTTATGAAATTCATCTTTTACAATTGTTCACTGGTGCTTTTGATTAGGAATACAGCAAATCGTTTCACCAGCGGACCTGGCTGGTTTTATTATTATTATAGATTTTGTTGTTTCTAATTTGTCAAAAGAAACTGTAAATTGACTTTATTAATTACTATAACTCCATTACTAATCGAATCTACAAATACAGTTGATCAAATGGATTACGCTGTAGTGTTTTATTGTCAGGGAAATAGGCTGTAGGACAATTTGATTTTCTACTTTGTAGAATTAACAATTGTTATTTTATTTATATATTTCCACTCATATTTCTTCATGTAATTTATCCTTTACAATAGTTTATACACTATGTATCAAGTGTTTATTTAACAAACCATGTTTTCACACCTTGCACCTTGCTGGTTGATATGCATCTGATGCTTATGCTAATGTGGACGCCTGGCAACTTTCTCTAGCGGGGACGTATATGCTGATAGACCAGGTGGTTCTAGTGTTAAGGACTGGTAGATGGGTGTTCTGATAGACCAGGTGGTTCTAGTGTTAAGGACTGGTAGATGGGTGTTCTGATAGACTGATAGACCAGGTGGTTCTAGTGTTAAGGACTGGTAGATGGGTGTTCTGATAGGCTGATAGACCAGGTGGTTCTAGTGTTAATTAATGACTGGTAGATGGGTGTTCTGATAGGCTGATAGACCAGGTGGTTCTAGTGTTAAGGACTGGTAGATGGGTGTTCTGATGGGCTGATAGACCAGGTGGTTCTAGTGTTAAGGACTGGTAGATGGGTGTTCTGATAGGCTGATAGACCAGGTGGTTCTAGTGTTAAGGACTGGTAGATGGGTGTTCTGATAGGCTGATAGACCAGGTGGTTCTAGTGTTAAGGACTGGTAGATGGGTGTTCTGATGGGCTGATAGACCAGGTGGTTCTAGTGATAAGGACTGGTAGATGGGTGTTCTGATAGGCTGATAGACCAGGTGGTTCTAGTGTTACGGACTGGTAGATGGGTGTTCTGATAGGCTGATAGACCAGGTGGTTCTAGTGTTAATTAATGACTGGTAGATGGGTGTTCTGATAGGCTGATAGTCCAGGTGGTTCTAGTGTTAAGGACTGGTAGATGGGTGTTCTGATAGGCTGATAGACCAGGTGGTTCTAGTGTTAATTAATGACTGGTAGATGGGTGTTCTGATAGGCTGATAGACCAGGTGGTTCTAGTGTTAAGGACTGGTAGATGGGTGTTGACCATTCACTCATGCTGACCGGCTCCAGTACTTTGTTCTTGACTAAAGCCTCCAAGTCAGCCTCCACTTTTGGTCTGATAGCAGAAGCTACAGGTCCTGCTTTCAGAACCTTTGGTTTGCTGTCTGGCTTAATGCCAAGCTTCCCTGTGATGTCGTTCATACAACCCTGCTGTCCGTTAAATCCATCTGTTTCTTTAAGATGGCAGGTAGGTCTGTGTCTCCACGTGTCATTGTCTGCACTGATGGCCAGTCCAGTGTGATTATCTCCAACTATGAACATCCCAGTAGTGATGTATAGTCTCCTTTCAGGAGGTAGAGTGGCAGCTTTCAGTTTGTCTGTATACCTGAACTGTGACATCAGTGATGTCTCTCAAGGTGACAGATTCACCTGTGTAAGTCTTTAACACGAGGTGCGCTGGTTGAAGTGGAAGGTGTTTCAGTGTGATTTCCTGGTCTGATGAGTCACTCACCTCAGTGTTCTCTTACTCAACAGTGTGAACATGTTTCTTGTTTCCCGTTTTGCATTTTCTGTTCTCTTTTTGTTTCTAGAGGATTTGTCAAGTGTGTATTTTTTTACCACAGGCTGGACAATCCATGTCCTTACACCAGCATGTAGAATCCTGACACCCCTTTATACCACAGGCTGGGCAATCCATGTCCTTACACCAGCATGTAGAATCCTGACATCCCTTTATACCACAGGCTGGGCAATCCATGTCCTTACACCAGCATGTAGAATCCTGACATCCCTTTATACCACAGGCTGGACAATCCATGTCCTTACACCAGCATGTAGAATCCTGACATCCCTTTATACCACAGGCTGGACAATCCATGTCCTTACACCAGCATGTAGAATCCTGACATCCCTTTTTACCACAGGCTGGACAATCCATGTCCTTACACCAACATGTAGAATCCTGACATCCCTTTATACCACAGGCTGGACAATCCATGTCCTTACACCAGCATGTAGAATCCTGACATCCCTTTATACCACAGGCTGGAATATCCATGTCCTTACACCAGCATGTAGAATCCTGACATCCCTTTATACCACAGGCTGGACAATCCATGTCCTTACACCAACATGTAGAATCCTGACATCCCTTTATACCACAGGCTGGACAATCCATGTCCTTACACCAACATGTAGAATCCTGACATCCCTTTATACCACAGGCTGGACAATCCATGTCCTTACACCAACATGTAGAATCCTGACATCCCTTTATACCACAGGCTGGACAATCCATGTCCTTACACCAGCATGTAGAATCCTGACATCCCTTTATACCACAGGCTGGACAATCCATGTCCTTACACCAGCATGTAGAATCCTGACATCCCTTTATACCACAGGCTGGGCAATCCATGTCCTTACACCAACATGTAGAAGAAGCCTGATGTCCCACCTTGCCACAGTGGAAGCATGTGACTTGATTTTCCCGTCTCTGATTTTCAGTTGAAACTCTGCGCACTTTTCCTTTTTTTGTGATCAACTTTTTTATTTATTATAAAGGAACACAGACAAGAACAAAAAGCAGCAGGAATGGTTATACAGCTAGAGACACAATTGTAACGGCTGTCTTCTGTGGAAATGGACCAAGGTGCAGCAGGTTGCGTGTTCATCATGATAATTTATTAAATAAACGTGAACACGGGAAAAACAATAAACAAAAGAGAACGACAGACCGACAGTTTTACAGGCTAAGTACTTACATACAGCAGTGCAAAATCAACTACCCACAAAACCAAGTGACAAACATACTCCTACATATATGACTCCCAATCAGGAACAACGATCCCCAGCTGTTCCTGATCAGGAGTCACAAGACCAACACAGAACACAAGACTGCCACGTCCTGACCCCAAAACTACAACAACAGCTCCATCTGCTGGTCAGGACGTGACAGTACCCCCCCCTCAAGGTGCAGACCCCGGAATGCACCTAACAACGAAAAAAACACCAACAAACAAAATCCCCAACAAAACCCATAAACAATAACCCCTAAACAATAAGGGAGGGAAGGGAGGGTGGCTGCCGTCAACGACGGCACTGTGCTACACCCTCCCTCCCCAACCCACCTATCCTGGAGGTGGCTCCGGTGCAGGACGTGGACCCTGCTCCACCCTCGGCGTCGCCCACTTCGGTGGAGCCGATAGCTGCGCCAGGCAGACGGACCCCTCGAGCCGGGCCGGAGGACAGGAGGGCCCCTCGGGCCGGGCCGGGGGACAGGAGGGCCCCTCGGGCCGAGCCGGGGGACAGGAGGGCCCCTCGGGCTGGGCCGGGGGGCAGGAGGGCCCCTCGGGCTGGGCCGGGGAGCATGCGGGCCCCTCGGGCTGGGCCGGAAGGCATGCGGGCCCCTCGGGCTGGGCCGGAAGGCATGCGGGCCCCTCGGGCTGGGCCGGAAGGCATGCGGGCCCCTCGGGCTGGGCCGGAAGGCATGCGGGCCACTCGGGCTGGGCCGGAAGGCATGCGGGCCACTCGGGCTGGGCCGGAAGGCATGCGGGCCACTCGGGCTGGGCCGGAAGGCATGCGGGCCACTCGGGCTGGACCGGAAGGCATGCGGGCCACTCGGGCTGGACCGGAGGGCAGGAGGACCACTCGGGCTGGACCGGAGGGCAGGAGGACCACTCGGGCTGGACCGAAGGGCAGGAGGACCCCTCGGGCTGATCCTGACAGGCCGGGCACACTGGCAGATCAGGGCAGGCGGGCACCTCTGGCAGAACCGGGCAGTCCGGCCACTCTGGCAGAACAGGGCAGTCCGGCCACTCTGGCAGAACAGGGCAGTCCGGCCACTCTGGCAGAACAGGGCAGTCCGGCCACTCTGGCAGAACAGGGCAGTCCGGCCACTCTGGCAGAACAGGGCAGTCCGGCCACTCTGGCAGAACAGGGCAGTCCGGCCACTCTGGCAGAACAGGGCAGTCCGGCCACTCTGGCAGAACAGGGCAGTCCGACCACTCCGGCAGAACAGGGCAGTCCGGCCACTCCGGCAGTTCAGGGCAGTCCGGCCACTCCGGCAGTTCAGGGCAGTCCGGCCACTCCGGCAGTTCAGGGCAGTCCGGCCACTCCGGCAGTTCAGGGCAGTCCGGCCACTCCGGCAGTTCAGCGCAGTCCGGCCACTCCGGCAGTTCAGCGCAGTCCGGCCACTCCGGCAGTTCAGCGCAGTCCGGCCACTCCGGCAGTTCAGCGCAGTCCGGCCACTCCGGCAGTTCAGCGCAGTCCGGCCACTCCGGCAGTTCAGCGCAGTCCGACCACTCCGGCAGTTCAGCGCAGTCCGGCCACTCCGGCGACTGTTGACTGGCGGGCAGCTCCGACGACTGTTGACTGGCGGGCAGCTCCGACGACTGTTGACTGGCGGGCAGCTCCGACGACTGTTGACTGGCGGGCAGCTCCGACGACTGTTGACTGGCGGGCAGCTCCGACGACTGTTGACTGGCGGGCAGCTCCGACGACTGTTGACTGGCGGGCAGCTCCGACGACTGTTGACTGGCGGGCAGCTCTGATGACGACTGTTGACTCCTGATGCGTGGGGCAGGTATTGGACATACCAGCCTGGAGACACGCACCTCCATGCTAGTGTGTCTAGCTGGAAACACCGGACCGAAAGGGCGCACTGGCGGTCTTGAGTGCAGGGTTGGCATCACCCCTTCCGGCTCGATGCTCCCCTTGCCCTGGCACCTGCGGGGCGCTGGTACTGGGCGAAGTGGGCTGTGCGTCCGTATAGGCGAGATGGTGCGCACCTCAGCGTAACATGACGGCCTCCACCTCCCTGTAGTCACGGGTAGCTGGCTTACGGCTCTTCCCTGGCCTGGCCAAACTACCCGTGTGCCCCCCCCAAAAAAAATCTTGGGCTGCCTCTCGGGTTCCCTTAGCTCCCTTAACTTGTCCGCCCAGAATTTTCTTTCGTCCTGCCAGGTCCATTCTTCCATTTTCTTCTCCTGTGGCTTCCTCCTCTTCTGCTGCTTGGTCCTTTGGTGGGTAGTTCTGTAACGGCTGTCTTCTGTGGAAATGGACCAAGGTGCAGCAGGTTGCGTGTTCATCATGATAATTTATTAAATAAACGTGAACACGGGAAAAACAATAAACAAAAGAGAACGACAGACCGACAGTTTTACAGGCTAAGTACTTACATACAGCAGTGCAAAATCAACTACCCACAAAACCAAGTGACAAACATACTCCTACATATATGACTCCCAATCAGGAACAACGATCCCCAGCTGTTCCTGATCAGGAGTCACAAGACCAACACAGAACACAAGACTGCCACGTCCTGACCCCAAAACTACAACAACAGCTCCATCTGCTGGTCAGGACGTGACAACAATACTGTTAAAATATATATCAGAACAAATAGCAGCAGGAATGGTTATACAGCTAGAGACACAATACTGTTAAAATATATATCAGAACTAATAGCAGCAGGAATGGTTATACAGCTAGAGAAACAATACTGTTAAAATATATATTAGAATAAATAGCAGCAGGAATGGTTATACAGCTAGAGAAACAATACTGTTAAAATATATATCAGAACAAATAGCAGCAGGAATGGTTATACAGCTAGAGACACAATACTGTTAAAATATATATCAGAACTAATAGCAGCAGGAATGGTTATACAGCTAGAGACACAATACTGTTAAAATATATATCAGAACTAATAGCAGCAGGAATGGTTATACAGCTAGAGACACAATACTGTTAATATATATATAAGTATAATATGTAAACCAGGTATTGCAGGTAAAAACAATTATAATTAACCACATATACAATCACTCACCTGAGCTGCATCAACCCCTCCTGGGACCACCCCAACCCACCCTCCATCCCCTCCTGGGACCACCCCAACCCACCCTCCATCCTCTCCTGGGACCACCCCAACCCACCCTCCAACCCCTCCTGGTACCACCCCAACCCACCCTCCAACCCCTCCTGGGACCACCCCAACCCACCCTCCATCCCCTCCTGGGACCACCCCACCCCACCCTCCATCCCCTCCTGGGACCAACCCAACCCACCCTCCTACACCTCCTGGGACCAACCCAACCCACCCTCCAACACCTCCTGGGACAGATTTTGACTCATATTGACTGATAAGACTGAGCTATTTAAAAACACTTTTTCAACATTTCAAGATTTCAGTTTGATCTTATTAAAGACAGCTGTATCATTTTTTTATTCATTTTGACATATTGTTTGGGACCACTTTTTTTGCTCTGTTTGAAGGCTGTCAGCTTCTTCTCAGGAAGAGAATCCCTTAGCCTTTCGACTAATTTTGGGTTAGTTCGACTCATTTTGGGTTAGTTCTCTCAAGAAGAACTAACCCATCTCAACATGACAGAAAGTAAGACAGGGAAACCCATCTCAACATGACAGAAAGTAAGACAGGAGAACCTATTTCAACATGACGGAGAGTAAGTCAGGAGTCCCTGACCTTATCTTCTCTCAAGAAGATGTCTGGTAGGCCCATTTAAATACCTTTTTTGGACATTTCAAGAGCCGTCCGCCAGTCCGGAGCCGCCAGAGCCGCCCGCCAGTCCAGAGCCGCCCGCCAGTCCGGAGCCGCCCGCCAGTCCAGAGCCGCCAGAGCTGCCCGCCAGTCCAGAGCCACCTAAGTGGGCGAAGCCTAGGGTGGAGCGGAGTCCACGTCCCGAACCTAAGCCACCTCCAGTATAGGTGGGTTGGGGAGGGGGGGTGTAGCACTAGTGCCGTCGTTGATGGCAGCCACCCTCCCTTCCCTCCCTTTTTGTTTAGGGGGTATTTGGGTTTTGTTTTTGTTCTTGTTTTGGGGGGGATTTTGGATTTTCTTTTTAGGTGCATTCTGGGGTCTGCACCTTTAGGGGGGGTACTGTCACGTCCTGACCAGCAGAGGGAGTAATTGTATTATATTTGGTCAGGATGTGGCAGAGGGGTATTTGTTTCATATGGTTCGGGTTGTGTGTGTTATTTAAGGGGTGTTTGATTTATGTAGTCTGGGGTTTAAGTTTTGTTCTAGTGTTGGTGTCACGTCCTGACCAGCAGATGGAGCTATTGTTTTAGTTTTGGGGTCAGGACGTGGCAGTTTTGTGTATGAGAATGTTTGTATTGTTGATTGGGACTTCCAATTGAAGGCAGGTGTGTTGAGTTGCCTTTGATTGGAAGTCCTATATAGGTGTGTGTGTTTTTCTTTGGGGTTGTGGGTGGTTGTTCTTGCACTGCGTTTTTGTATGCCTGTAAGACTGTCCCTGTTGTGTTTATTGTTTTTTCAGTGGATGCTTTACTCCTTTTTTTAAAATTAAAATATGAGCATCCATATTCCCGCTGCGCCTTGGTCCTCCTTTCAACAGCACGATGGATTTTGTGACAGTTGGTTTTCTATGGTTTATCTAGTTGTTCTGTTTCTTTGTTAGTCTGTGTGGCTCCCGATCAGGAACAGCTGTATGTCGTTGTTCCTGATTGGGAGTCATATATTAGGAGTGTGTTTTCACCTGGGGTTTGTGGGTTGTTAATTTTGCACTGCTGTA
Organism: Salmo salar; assembly: GCF_965601325.2. Taxonomy (NCBI): domain Eukaryota; kingdom Metazoa; phylum Chordata; class Actinopteri; order Salmoniformes; family Salmonidae; genus Salmo; species Salmo salar. Next base: position 726,775 of record NW_027675360.1, read on the forward strand.
TGTAAGTACATAAAACTGTCGGTTTGTCTTTTTTTGTTTTCTTGTTTTTATTCTAATTAAATAGAAAAATGAGCATATATCTCTCGTCTGCGTTTTGGTCATCCACGACAGCCGTTACAACATGAGACAGGGAGAAGCAATGTAAAATCAATAATGAAATTGTTTCCACAATTAACATGCTTTTTCTTGTTTCAAGTATGTTTTATTATGAAAAGTACAATATAACCATGTATACTTGTACAACTATGGAGCGTATGTCCACATATAAATGTAAACAAAAAAAATTCCAACATAAAAGACAAGAAATGATCAAATTCAAATCAAAATCAAATCAAATGTATTTTTATATAGCCCTTCGTACATCAGCTGATATTCTCAAAGTGCTGTACAGAAACCCAGCCTAAAACCCCAAACAGCAAGCAAAGCATGTGAAAGAAGCACGGTGGCTAGGAAAAACTCCCTAGGAAAAACTCCCTAGAAAGGCCAAAAACCTAGGAAGAAACCTAGAGAGGAACCAGGCTATGAGGGGTGGCCAGTCCTCTTCTGGCTGTGCAGGGTGAATAATATAACAGAACATGGTCAAAATGTTAAAATGTTCATAAATGACCAGCATGGTCAAATAATAATAATCATAGTAGTTGTCGAGGGTGCAACAAGCACGTCCGGTGAACAGGTCAGGGTTCCATAGCCGCAGGCAGAACAGTTGAAACTGGAGCAGCAGCACGGCCAGGTGGACTGGGGACAGCAAGGAGTCATCATACCAGGTAGTCCTGAGGCATGGTCCTAGGGCTCAGGTCCTCCGAGAGAAAGACAGAAAGAGAGAAAGAGAGAATTAGAGAGAGCATATTTAAATACACACAGGACACCGGATAAGACAAGAGAAATACTCCAGATGTAACAGACTGACCCTAGCCCCCCGACACATAAACTACTGCAGCATAAATACTGGAGGCTGAGACAGGAGGGATCAGAAGACACTGTGGCCCCATCCGATGATACCCCCGGACAGGGCTAAACAGGCAGGATATAACCCCACCCACTTTGCCAAAGCACAGCCCCCACACCACTAGAGGGATGTCTCCAACCACCAACTTACCGTCCTAAGACAAGGCCGAGTATAGCCCACAACGATCTCCGCCATGGCACAACCCAAGGGGGGGGGGGAGGGGGGGGGGGGGCGCCAAATGATCACATTGGTATTTTAACAGTGTTATTGTAAGAGTTTAAATGTTTAAACAGAGGATACATCTAAAACAGGATAAAACAAGTGCAGTATGTTGTGAGAATGTTACTTTAACGTCGACTCATAACGTCACACTATAACTTCATGGGAGTCTTGTGGAAAGACTGCATGTTGTTTTGGGTGGATTGAGTGACGTCTTCATCAACATTTTGCAGAATATTCCGGTAATATTTTCACCTCTTGTCGGCTGCAGACATTCATAAGGAGTTCCAGTAGTTTATTTGCCATTTGCAGGTATTAAAAGTAATACATACATTGTAATTCCTTGTTGGATCTCTCTCACATACAGGACAGTACATACCAGAGGAGGCTGCCGAGGGGAGGACGGCTCATAATAATGTCTGGAACAGAGTGAATGAAATGGAACACATGGAAACCACGTGTTTAATACCATTCCACTTATTCCACTCCAGCCATTACAAGCCTGTCCTCCCTAAATAAGGTCCCACCAGCCTCCTGTGGTACAAACACAAACAGTAAAATATAACATAAAAAATGCAAAGTGGTAAAAGATCAGAAAATATTACAAGCCTGTCATGTGTGAGTGTCCAGTGTGTGTTTGTCCATTGTGTGTGTGTGTGTGTGTGTGTGTGTGTGTGTTCAGTGTGTGTGTGTCAGTGTTTATGTGTGTCAGTGTGTGTGTGTCCAGTGTGTGTGTGTGTCCAGTGTGTGTGTGTGTGTGTGTGTGTGTGTCCAGTGTGTGTCCAGTGTGTGTGTGTGTGTGTCCAGTGAGTGTGTGTCCAGTGAGTGTGTGTCCAGTGTGTGTGTGTCCAGTGTGTGTGTCCAGTGAGTGTGTGTGTCCAGTGAGTGTGTGTGTCCAATGTGTGTGTATCCAGTGTGTTTGTCAAGCATGTGTGTTTCAGTGTGTGTGTGTGTGTGTGTGTTTCAGTGTGCGTGTGTGTGTGTGTGTTCAGAGTGTGTGTGTTCAGTGTGTGTGTGTGTGTTTCAGTGTGTGAGTATGTGCCGAGTGTGTGTGTGTGTGTGTGTGTGTGTGTGTGTGTGTCCAGTGTGTGTCTGTGTTGAGTGTGTGTGTGTCCAGATTGTGTCCAGTGTGTGTGTGTGTGTTCAGTGTGTGTGTGTGTGTGTTCAGTGTGTGTGTGTGTCCAGTGTGTGTGTCCAGTTTGTGTCCAGTGTGTGTGTGTGTGTGTGTGTGTTCAGTGTGTGTGTGTGTCCAGTGTGTGTTCAGTGTGTGTGTGTATGTAAGTGTGTGTGTGTGTGCGTCCAGTGTGTGTGTTGAGTGTGTGTATATCCAGTGTGTGTGTGTGTGTCCTGTGTGTGTGTGTGTCCTGTGTGAGTGTGTGTGTGTGTTGAGAGTGTGTGTTCAGTGTGTGTGTGTTGAGAGTGTGTGTTGAGAGTGTGTGTTGAGAGTGTGTGTGTGTGTGTGTATGTGTGAGTGTGTGTGTGTGTGTGTGTCCAGTGTGTGTGTGTGTGTGTGTCCAGTGTGTGTGTGTGTGTGTCCAGAGTGTGTGTGTGTGTCCAGTGTGTGTGTGTGTCCAGTGTGTGTGTGTGTGTGTGTTCAGTTTGTGTCCAGTGTGTGTGTGTGTGTGTGTGTGTGTTGAGTGTGTGTGTGTGTTGAGAGTGTGTGTGTGTGTGTGTGTGTGTGTTTCAGTGTGTGTGTGTGTGTCCAGTTATTATTTCAGGGACACTGAGGATTCAACATGAACTCTAAACCCTGGATAGAGGGGCTCAGTGAATGTGGAGGTGAATGTGATCAGGTGGGTCAGTGTGTCAGAGGAGGCTCTATAGAAGGACAGAGTGCCGGCTGACCAGTCCAGATACACTCCTACTCTGTGGGAGCTGGAGGAGGGGACGTCTATGGTAGTAGGATTATTATTATGCCTGGCAATGTATCTGTAGTCATCGCAGAACAGACTCCAGGACTTGTTATTGTATCCAAGCCTACAGTCATTAACCACTCCTCTCCTGTTGATTCCTTTATATGTCACTCCTATACCAGCCCCCATTATCCCACTCCTCTCTACC
>NW_027675360.1:732500-755000 GCF_965601325.2 Salmo salar
GTGTGTGTGTGTCCTGTGAGTGTGTGTGTGTGAGTGTGTGTGTGTGTCCTGTGTGTGTGTGTGTCCTGTGTGTGTGTGTCCTGTGTGTGTGAGAGTCCAGTGTGTGTGTGTGTGTGTTCAGTGTGAAACACACACAGGACACACACACACAGGACACACACACACAGGACACGGACACACACAGGACACGGACACACTGGACACACACACTGGACACACACACAGGACACACACACACACACACACAGTCAGCATATAACTTTGTCCAAGTGGTGGTCAGAATGTTTGTCTTAACTAGCCTGAAAAGTCAAACATGTCTGATATGAACATTGACATAAACCCTCTACATACTTGAGTTTCTCCAGTCTGCAGTGTGGATCCTCCAGTCCAGCAGAGAGCAGTCTGACTCCTGAGTCTCCTGGGTGATTGTAGCTCAGGTCCAGCTCTCTCAGGTGTGAGGGGTTTGACCTCAGAGCTGAGACCAGAGAAGCACAGCCTTCCTCTGTGACTAGACAGCCTGACAGCCTGCAAAGAGTCAAATCATATTAAAATCACACTGATATTCTTTGGTGGTGAAAATAGTGGCAGTATATTTTTTCAACATATTCAGATATCAGTGTCCTGAAACCTGACATATCTATTCATAAATGTTTCATTATTATAAATGACACATTTTCCAAGTATTGCTTGTAGATAGAAAGATGCATATTATCAAATATTTGAGTAGACTGACCAGACCAGTTTAAAAGCAGTATCAGTCAAAAGACAGACAGTGAGGTATCAGATTTACATTGTATTGAGTATACAGTCCACACATATCTATTTTGACAGTGAAGATAACATTTTAAATGTGGCTCTGTACTCCAACATTTTGGATTTCAGATCAAATGTTTCATATGAGGTAACAGTATATAATGTCACCTTTTATTTGAGGGTATTTTAATACATACAGTTGAAGTCAGAAGTTTACATACACCTTAGCCAAATACATTTAAACTCAATTTTTACAATTCCTGACATTTAATCCTAGTAAAAGTCCCCTGTCTTAGGTCAGTTAGGATCACCACTTTATTTTAAGAATGTGAAATGTCAGAATAATAGTAGAGAGAATTGATTTATTTCAGCTTTTATTTCTTTCATCACATTCCCAGTGGGTCAGAAGTTTACATACACTCAATTAGTATTTGGTAGCATTGCCTTTAAATGGTTTAACTTGGGTTAAACGTTTCGGGTAGCCTTCTACAAGCTTCCCACAATAAGTTGGGTGAATTTTGGCCCATTCCTCCTGACAGAGCTGGTGTAACTGAGTCAGGTTTGTAGGCCTCTTGCTCGCACACGCTTTTTCAGTTCTGCCCACAAATTTTCTATAGGATTGAGGTCAAGGTTTTGTGATGGCCACTCCAATACCTTGACTTTGTTGTCCTTAATCCATTTTGCCACAACTTTGGAAGTATCGTTGGGGTCATTGTCCATTTGGAAGACCCATTTGTGACCAAGCTTTAACTTCCTGACTGATGTCTTGAGATGTTGCTTCAATATATCCACGTAATTTTCCGCCCTCATGATGCCATCTATTTTGTGAACTGCACTAGTCCCTATTGCAGCAAAGCACCCCCACAACATGATGCTGCCACCCCCGGGCTTCACGGTTGGGATGGTGTTCTTTGGCTTGCAAGCCTCCCCCTTTTTCCTCCAAACATAACGATGGTCATTATGGCCAAACAGTTCTTGTATTGTTTCATCTGACCAGAGGAAATTTCTTCAAAAAGTACGATCTTTGTCCCCATGTGCAGTTGCAAACTGTAGTCTGGCTTTTTTTATGGTGGTTTTGGAGCAGTGGCTTCGTCCTTGCTGAGCGGCCTTTCAGATTATGTCGATATAGGACTCGTTTTACTGTGGATATAGATACTTTTGTACCTGTTTCCTCCAACATCTTCACAAGGTCCTTTGCTGTTGTTCTGGGATTGAATTTGCACCAAAGTAAGTTCATCTCTAGGAGACAGAACGCGTCTCCTTCCTGAGCGGAATGGCGGCTGTGTGGTCCCATGGTGTTTAGACTTGCGTACTATTGATTGAACAGATGAACGCGTTACATTCAGGCGTTTGGAAATTGCTCCCAAGGATGAACCAGACTTGTGGAGGTCTACAGTTTTTTTTCTGAGATCTTGGCTGATTTCTTTTCATTTTCCCATGATGTCAAGCAAAGAGGCACTGAGTTTGAAGGTAGGCCTTGAAATACATCCAAATGATGTCAATTAGCCTACCAGATGCTTCTAAAGCCATAACATGATTTTCTGGAATTTTCCATGCTGTTTAAAGGCACAGTCAACTTAGTGTATGTAAACTTCTGACCCACTGGAATTGTGATACAGTGAATTATAAGTGAAATAATCTGTCTGTAAACAATTGTTTCAAAAATTACTTGTGTCATGCACAAAGTAGATGTCCTAACCGACTTGCCAAAACTATATAGTTTGTTAACAAGAAATTTGTGGAGAGGTTCAAAAACACGTTTTAATGACTCCAACCTAAGTGTATGTTCACTTCCGACTTCAACTGTATGTGATTGACGATTAAAAATTAAATTCTGATGATGCCATGATTAAGAAAAATCATGAATAAATCATGAATCAGAATGAGTGAGAAAGTTACAGAGGCTACAACAAAACATGCTAACCTCTCACCATTACCAATAAGAGAGGCTACAACAAAACATGCTAACCTCTCACCATTACCAATAACAGAGGCTACAACAAAACATGCTAACCTCTCACCATTACCAATAACAGAGGCTACAACAAAACATGCTAACCTCTCACCATTACCAATAACAGAGGCTACAACAAAACATGCTAACCTCTCACCATTACCAATAACAGAGGCTACAACAAAACATGCTAACCTCTCACCATTACCAATAACAGAGGCTTCAACAAAACATGCTAACCTCTCACCATTACCAATAACAGAGGCTACAACAAAACATGCTAACCTCTCACCATTACCAATAACAGAGGCTACAACAAAACATGCTAACCTCTCACCATTACCAATAACAGAGGATACAACAAAACATGCTAACCTCTCACCATTACCAATAACAGAGGATACAACAAAACATGCTAACCTCTCACCATTACCAATAACAGAGGCTACAACAAAACATGCTAACCTCTCACCATTACCAATAACAGAGGCTACAACAAAACATGCTAACCTCTCACCATTACCAATTACAGAGGCTACAACAAAACATGCTAACCTCTCACCATTACCAATAGCAGAGGCTACAACAAAACATGCTAACCTCTCACCATTACCAATAACAGAGACTACAACAAAACATGCTAACCTCTCACCATTACCAATAACAGAGGCTACAACAAAACATGCTAACCTCTCACCATTACCAATAACAGAGGCTACAACAAAACATGCTAACCTCTCACCATTACCAATAACAGAGGCTACAACAAAACATGCTAACCTCTCACCATTACCAATAACAGAGGCTTCAACAAAACATGCTAACCTCTCACCATTACCAATAACAGAGGCTACAACAAAACATGCTAACCTCTCACCATTACCAATAACAGAGGCTACAACAAAACATGCTAACCTCTCACCATTACCAATAACAGAGGATACAACAAAACATGCTAACCTCTCACCATTACCAATAACAGAGGGGGTTAGATCTTTGTGCCTCCGTTTCTCATTTATCATCATTCACGATTCATTCATGGTTATTCATAATCATGGTAGCATCCACATGAATGTAGAAGTCACTGACAATAAAAGTGAAGTGACGCCAAAATGACAGGACATTATTTACTATTCAGTATCTATTAGGAAAAACATCATCCAAAACACAACCAAGACCAACTGCAAATGAATTCAACAAGTTAGTAGAATCACAAGCCTCACTGCAGGTGTCAGGAATCCCGCTTCCTGAGTCTGTTTCTGCCTGAGCTGACTGTTTTCTGTTTGGAGTCTAAGGGTGCGTTCAGAAACCTATCTGGTTGCTAGGCGATGAAGTTAGGCGGGAGATCTAGTGATATTATTACCCTGTCTGGTTGCCAGGCGACGAAGTTAGGCGGGAGATCTAGTGATTACCCTACACCTGCATCTCATCAACCTTCTGCACACCTGGTCCTGATCATCACCTCTTCATAAGCCCTGAGCTGACATCCATTCCCTGCTGGATCGTTAGCAACGAACAGCCTCATGTTTCCTGAGCTAGTCTTGTTGTTTTGTTCTTGTTACTGGTTACTCCCCCCCGTTTACTCTGTCTACAGTCATCCTCCCGGAACATTCAACTCCCTTGCCTGGACGTCGGTGGATACAGTGACTTCATTGAATCCACCCATCTACTCTCATCAACTCACCTCCGCTGCCGCTCCGTCTCCTGGATCACTCAAATTACACATCAAGACTACCAATAAATACTCACCTTCATTTTACTCACCTTGTCCTGGTCTGCTTCTGGGTTCTGTCTTAGAGAAACGTGACAGCAGGCATGGAATATGGGACAACATGCTAAACTTATGACTATTTTAATACACTATAAGTAATATGTCCGAATAATTACGACTTTTTCAAATGGGAGAACTACATGCATAAAGTACTTTCATATCTGATAATACTGACCTCAGAGTCTTCAGTTTACAGTGGGGATTCCCCAGTCCAGCAGAGAGCAGCTTCACTCCTGAATCCTTCAGGTCATTGTTACTCAGGTCCAGCTCTCTCAGGTGTGAGGGGTTTGAACTGAGAACTGAGGCCAACACTTTACAGGATGTGTCTGTGAGTTTACAGCCAGTGAGTCTGCAAACACAGAAGAAATACAATGACAGACAGGTTGTATTAAAATGATACGCTTAGCTTTCTCTGTTTACGCTGTTACCCATTTACAAATAATGTGTTGGGTTTGACCTCAGAGCTGAGACCAGAGAAGAACAGCCTTCCTCTGTGACTCCACAGCCTGACAAAGAGATCATGACTTCAAACACATTGTTAATTTAGTGTAGAAGGACAATGGCAGATGCATTTGGTTAATTCTCCCAAACAACATATATATTCTTCTTCTGTCTCCTAGAGTTGTATGGTCATATTGTTATACTAATGTGAAAATCAATGCGTTTATTCAATGTTTTCAATATAATATTAAACACATATTATAATGCATATTTTTCTTTAACCTGAATATTTCTTCCTGATGATTAGTTTTTATATGTCATTTTATTTACTCACAGAACAGCTCTGGAGGCTTTGACCACTGGCAGCAGCCTCAGAAGACCTTCCTCTGATCTGGAGTATTTCTTCAGGTCAAACACATCCAGCTCCTTTTCTGAAGTCAGCAACACAAAGACCAGAGCTGACCACTGTGCAGGTGACAGGTTGGGTTCTGAGAGACTTCCTGAGCTCAGGTAGCTTTGGATCTCCTCCACTAGAGAATGGTCATTCAGTTCATTCAGACAGTGGAACAGATTGATGCTCCTCTCTGGAGAGGGATTCTCCCTGATCTTCTCCTTGATGTACTTGACTGTTTTTTCATGGGTCTTTGAGCTGCTTCTTGTCTTTGTCAGTAGATCTCGTAAGTGCTTCTGATTGGACTCCAGTGAGAGTCCCAGAAGGAAGCGGAGGAACAGGTCCAGGTTTCCCATCTCACTGTGTAAGGCTTTATCCACAGCACTCTTGTAGAAAGAAACTTTAGGCTTGTCTCTGAACATCACAGATAGGTTCCTGGACGTTGATTGCGGTTCGGCCATTAGATTCTCATTGTTGTTGATGAATGAGAGGAACACATATACAGCAGCCAGAAACTCCTGAATGCTCAGATGCACGAAGCAGTACACCTTGTCTTGGTACAGAACACATTCCTCTTTAAAGAGCTGTGTGCACAATCCTGAGTACACTGAGGCTTCATTGACATCAATGCCAGCCTCTTTCAGGTCTTCTTCATAGAAAATCAGATTGCCATTCACAAGCTGTTGAAAAGCCAGTTTTCCCAGTGACAGAATGCTCTCTTTATTCCAGTGTGGACCTGTCTCTTCTTTCCCAAGATACTTTTCATTCTTCTGTTTGGTATAAAACTCCACAAGGTGTGTGTACATCTCAGTCAGAGTCTTGGGCATCTCTTCTCTCTTATGTTTCAGCATGTGTTCAAGGACTGTTGCAGAAATCCAACAGAAGACTGGAATGTGGCACATGATGTGGAGGCTCCTTGATGTCTTTATGTGTGAGATGATTCTGCTGGCCAGGTCCTCATCACTGAATCTCTTTCTGAAGTACTCCTCCTTCTGTGGGTCATTGAACCCTCGTACCTCTGTCACCTGGTCAATACACCCTGAAGGGATCTTATTGGCTGCTGCAGGTCGGGTAGTTATCCAGAGGAGAGCAGAGGGAAGCAGATTTCCCTTGATGAGATTTGTCAGAAGAACATCCACTGAGGTTGACTCTGTGACGTCCCAACAGATCTTGTTCTTCTGGAAGTCTAGGGGCAGTCGGCACTCATCCAGACCATCAAAGATGAACAGAACTTTGTACTTGTTGTAATTGGAGATTCTTGATTGTTTGGTTTCCATTGAGAAGTGATTGACAAGTTCAATGAAAGTGTGTTTGTCCCCTTTCATCAAATTCAGCTCCCGAAAAGGGAATGAAAACACAAATTGAACATCCTGATTTGCTTTTCCTTCAGCCCAGTCCAGAATGAACTTCTGGACAGAGACTGTTTTTCCAATGCCAGCGACTCCCTTTGTCAGCACAGTTCTGATGAGTTTGTCTTGTCCAGTTAAGGGTTTGAAGATGTCGTTACATTTGATTGCAGTCTCTGGTCTTGCTTGTTTCCTGGTTGTTGTCTCAATCTGTCTCAGCTCATGTTCATTATTGACCTCTCCTGTTCCACCCTCTGTGATGTAGAGCTCTGTGTAGATCTTATTGAGAAGTGTTGGGTTTCCTTGTTTAGCGATCCCCTCAAATACATATTGAAACTTCTTCTTTAGATTAGATTTGAGTTCACGTTGGCAAATCACAGCAAGTTCATCTGAATGAAGAAATAACAAGGATGATATTAATATTACATTTGTTTTAATGCCTACAGTATTGTAGGACTGTTATAAAGTTAAATTATAATCATTTATTCTCTTAACTGACTGTATAAATGTGTAAATGTTTTCATAATGCATTACAGACTGGTGTGACTGATTACATTATTTTTGGTATTATTGATGGTATTATTAATGTTGTCTCTCTCTCTCTCTGCTGCTACGTGATGAGGTCACTAGGTGTTGTGTTAAGGCTGCTACAATATCATTGAGTTACACAGCTACTTTAGCTGTACTTTAGCTACAGCTTTTAAATGTTATAAAACAGCATTCAACATGAGGCAGACAGATCTTACATTTCTCCAGTGTGTCAGCAAGCTCCTTCTGGTTCATTTTCCTCAGGACGTGCAGTGTGATCTTCAGAGCCCCCTCTCTGGCACTGCTCTCCTGCTTCTCATCTTCAGCATCCACCACTTCCTTATCCTGCTTCTGACTCTCAAAGCCTTCTGGGAGTTCTGGACTAAGAATCGTCTTGAACATCTTCAGCTCGTTCTTCACAAATGTCATCATTTTCTCTTCAAGCAACTGAAATAAATCAAGTAAATAAGTTAAGCAAGAGAAGAAAGGCTTTCTCATTAACACATTAATGAATGATTGACAGATCAACTTTACTTGAGGTCAACAAAAACAAATGTTCATAACAGGACCACATACACTGAATATGGAGGCCAGGTCTGTTTGATGACTCTGGGAAGACTGACCACTGAGAATCTCTGACTCTGATCTCTCCTGTTGGTTTCTGTGCACAAAACATGAGATTACATCTCCTCATCCAGGGAGTACACACACACACACACACACACACACACACACACACACACACACACACACACACACACACACACACACACACACACACACACACACACACACACACACACACACACACACACACTGTTTTAGGACTATGAAAATGGACTAAAGGATTAGCCTATGGATTATGAAAACAACAAAAAGATATGGGAAAATGGGAGAGGAGAAATGACTAGAGACAGTGTTGTTTAACTCACTGACCATGACCCATGAGTTCTTCTTACCTTTGTTCAGTAGAAAAGTCTCCCTCTCTAAAGTCTATAAGAGGATCAATAGACTGGTCACTCTTCATGGACACACAGCTGGGTACAGAGGAGGCTGGTCTCTCCTGCTTGATTGGTCTTCAACACAACAGAGACAAACATTACATCTCTCATCTACTCTGAGCTCAGATGGGAAACATAAGAAGAGTTCCAAAACGCAACATATCACTTTACAGAAATTAGCTTTTATTGTTTAAAGAAATTATGAAAGAGATTGGTGTGTTGTTTCACTATCTAATCATGGCAAGGTGTCTCTCAGGAGTTAAAACACTCAGGTCAGGGAGAGATGGAGAGGCAGGTTTATGGTTCCCCCCTAGACTCTCAGGAGTTAACACACTCAGGTCAGGGAGAGTTGGAGAGGCAGGTTTATGGTTCCCCCCTAGACTCTCAGGAGTTAACACACTCAGGTCAGGGAGAGTTGGAGAGGCAGGTTTATGGTTCCCCCCTAGACTCTCAGGAGTTAACACACTCAGGTCAGGGAGAGTTGGAGAGGCAGGTTTATGGTTCCCCCCCTAGACTCTCAGGAGTTAACACACTCAGGTCAGGGAGAGATGGAGAGGCAGGTTTATGGTTCCCCCCTAGACTCTCAGGAGTTAACACACTCAGGTCAGGGAGAGATGGAGAGGCAGGTTTATGGTTCCCCCCCTAGACTCTCAGGAGTTAACACACTCAGGTCAGGGAGAGTTGGAGAGGCAGGTTTATGGTTCCCCTAGACTCTCAGGAGTTAAAACACTCAGGTCAGGGAGAGATGGAGAGGCAGGTTTATGGTTCCCCCCCTAGACTCTCAGGAGTTAACACACTCAGGTCAGGGAGAGTTGGAGAGGCAGGTTTATGGTTCCCCCCCTAGACTCTCAGGAGTTAACACACTCAGGTCAGGGAGAGTTGGAGAGGCAGGTTTATGGTTCCCCCCTAGACTCTCAGGAGTTAACACACTCAGGTCAGGGAGAGATGGAGAGGCAGGTTTATGGTTCACCCCCCTAGACTCTCAGGAGTAAAAACACTCAGGTCAGGGAGAGATGGAGAGGCAGGTTTATGGTTCCCCCCCTAGACTCTCAGGAGTTAACACACTCAGGTCAGGGAGAGATGGAGAGGCAGGTTTATGGTTCCCCCCCTAGACTCTCAGGAGTTATAACACTCAGGTCAGGGAGAGATGGAGAGGCAGGTTTATGGTTCCCCCCCTAGACTCTCAGGAGTTAACACACTCAGGTCAGGGAGAGATGGAGAGGCAGGTTTATGGTTCCCCCCCTAGACTCTCAGGAGTTAAAACACTCAGGTCAGGGAGAGATGGAGAGGCAGGTTTATGGTTCCCCCCCTAGACTCTCAGGAGTTAACACACTCAGGTCAGGGAGAGTTGGAGAGGCAGGTTTATGGTTCCCCCCTAGACTCTCAGGAGTTAAAACACTCAGGTCAGGGAGAGATGGAGAGGCAGGTTTATGGTTCCCCCCCTAGACTCTCAGGAGTTAACACACTCAGGTCAGGGAGAATTGGAGAGGCAGGTTTATGGTTCCCCCCTAGACTCTCAGGAGTTAACACACTCAGGTCAGGGAGAGATGGAGAGGCAGGTTTATGGTTCCCCCCCTAGACTCTCAGGAGTTAACACACTCAGGTCAGGGAGAGTTGGAGAGGCAGGTTTATGGTTCCCCCCTAGACTCTCAGGAGTTAACACACTCAGGTCAGGGAGAGATGGAGAGGCAGGTTTATGGTTCCCCCCCTAGACTCTCAGGAGTTAACACACTCAGGTCAGGGAGAGTTGGAGAGGCAGGTTTATGGTTCCCCCCTAGACTCTCAGGAGTTAAAACACTCAGGTCAGGGAGAGTTGGAGAGGCAGGTTTATGGTTCCCCCCTAGACTCTCAGGAGTTAACACACTCAGGTCAGGGAGAGATGGAGAGGCAGGTTTATGGTTCCCCCTAGACTCTCAGGAGTTAACACACTCAGGTCAGGGAGAGTTGGAGAGGCAGGTTTATGGTTCCCCCCCTAGACTCTCAGGAGTTAACACACTCAGGTCAGGGAGAGTTGGAGAGGCAGGTTTATGGTTCCCCCCTAGACTCTCAGGAGTTAAAACACTCAGGTCAGGGAGAGATGGAGAGGCAGGTTTATGGTTCCCCCCTAGACTCTCAGGAGTTAACACACTCAGGTCATATAGTATGTCTATAACATACTATAGTCCTTCTATAGGTTAAGACCTCTGTGACTAAACATACTATAGTCCTTCTGTAGGTTAAGACCTCTGGGACTAAACATACTATAGTCCTTCTATAGGTTAAGACCTCTGGGACTAAACATACTATAGTCCTTCTATAGGTTAAGACCTCTGGGGACTAAACATACTATAGTCCTTCTATAGGTTAAGACCTCTGGGACTAAACATACTATAGTCCTTCTATAGGTTAAGACCTCTGGGACTAAACATACTATAGCCCTTCTATAGGTTAAGACCTCTGGGGACTGAAGTATCCATAACATACTATAGTCCTTCTATAGGTTAAGACCTCTGGGACTAAACATACTATAGTCCTTCTGTAGGTTAAGATCTCTGGGGACTAAACATACTATAGTTCTTCTGTAGGTTAAGACCTCTGGGACTAAACATACTATAGTCCTTCTGTAGGTTAAGATCTCTGGGGACTAAACATACTATAGTCCTTCTATAGGTTAAGACCTCTGGGACTAAACATACTATAGTCCTTCTAGGTTAAGACCTCTGGACACACACACACACACACACACACACACACACACACACACACACACACACACACACACACACACACACACACACACACACACACACACACACACACACACACGTGGAGGGAACGTTGTGTTTGTTTAATATTGTTTTAGGACTATGAAAATGGACAAAAGTATTAGCCTATGGATTATGAAAACAACAAAAAGAAATGTGAAAATGGGAGAGGAGAAATGACTAGAGACAGTGTTGTTTAACTCACTGACCATGACCCATGAGTTCTTCTTACCTTTGTTCAGTAGAAAAGTCTCCCTCTCTAAACACTATAGGACGATCAATAGACTGGTCACTCTTCATGGACACACAGCTGGGAACAGGGGAGGCAGGTCTCTCCTGCTTGATTGGTCTTCAACACAACAGAGACAAACATTACATCTCTCATCTACTCTGATCTCAGATGGGGAAACATAAGAAGACTTTCATTACAAAACGCTATATATCACTTTCAGAAACGTTCATAAGTTAACTTTTATTGTTTAAAGAAATTATAAATGAGATAGGTGTTTTTTAACTCCCTAATTCAATGACCGACATGTATATGTTTATAATGTATCATTTGATGTTTTCATTTCAGAGTCAAATGTTTTTTTTTTCAAAATGCTTTACGTATATCTGCCTCACTCTCAGAGAAATCAGTAGTACTGCTAGGTTTAACACAGTAATAATATATATCTGCCTCACTCTCAGAGAAATCAGTATTACTGCTAGGTTTAACACAGTAATAATATATATCTGCCTCTCAGAGAAATCAGTAGTACTGCTAGGTTTAATACAGTAATAATATATATCTGCCTCACTCTCAGAGAAATCAGTAGTACTACTAGGTTATATACAGTAATAATATATATCTGCCTCACTCTCAGAGAAATCAGTAGTACTGCTATGTTTAACACAGTAATAATATATATCTGCCTCTCAGAGAAATCAGTAGTACTGCTAGGTTTAACACAGTAATAATATATATCTGCCTCTCAGAGAAATCAGTAGTACTGCTAGGTTTAACACAGTAATAATATATATCTGCCTCTCAGAGAAATCAGTAGTACTGCTAGGTTTAACACAGCAATAATATATATCTGCCTCTCAGAGAAATCAGTAGTACTGCTAGGTTTAACACAGTAATAATATATATCTGCCTCTCAGAGAAATCAGTAGTACTGCTAGGTTTAATACAGTAATAATATATATCTGCCTCACTCTCAGAGAAATCAGTAGTACTGCTAGGTTTAACACAGTAATAATATATATCTGCCTCACTCTCAGAGAAATCAGTAGTACTGCTAGGTTTAACACAGTAATAATATATATCTGCCTCACTCTCAGAGAAATCAGTAGTACTGCTAGGTTTAACACAGTAATAATATATATCTGCCTCACTCTCAGAGAAATCAGTAGTACTGCTAGGTTTAACACAGTAATAATATATATCTGCCTCTCAGAGAAATCAGTAGTACTGCTAGGTTTAACACAGTAATAATATATATCTGCCTCTCAGAGAAATCAGTAGTACTGCTAGGTTTAACACAGTAATAATATATATCTGCCTCTCAGAGAAATCAGTAGTACTGCTAGGTTTAACACAGTAATAATATATATCTGCCTCTCAGAGAAATCAGTAGTACTGCTAGGTTTAATACAGTAATAATATATATCTGCCTCACTCTCAGAGAAATCAGTAGTACTGCTAGGTTTAACACAGTAATAATATATATCTGCCTCACTCTCAGAGAAATCAGTAGTACTGCTAGGTTTAACACAGTAATAATATATATCTGCCTCACTCTCAGAGAAATCAGTAGTACTGCTAGGTTTAACACAGTAATAATATATATCTGCCTCTCAGAGAAATCAGTAGTACTGCTAGGTTTAACACAGTAATAATATATATCTGCCTCTCAGAGAAATCAGTAGTACTGCTAGGTTTAACACAGTAATAATATATATCTGCCTCTCAGAGAAATCAGTAGTACTGCTAGGTTTAACACAGTAATAATATATATCTGCCTCTCAGAGAAATCAGTAGTACTGCTAGGTTTAATACAGTAATAATATATATCTGCCTCACTCTCAGAGAAATCAGTAGTACTGCTAGGTTTAACACAGTAATAATATATATCTGCCTCACTCTCAGAGAAATCAGTAGTACTGCTAGGTTTAACACAGTAATAATATATATCTGCCTCTCAGAGAAATCAGTAGTACTGCTAGGTTTAACACAGTAATAATATATATCTGCCTCACTCTCAGAGAAATCAGTAGTACTGCTAGGTTTAACACAGTAATAATATATATCTGCCTCACTCTCAGAGAAATCAGTAGTACTGCTAGGTTTTATACAGTAATAATATATATCTGTCTCACTCTCAGAGAAATCAGTAGTACTGCTAGGTTTAATACAGTAATAATATATATCTGCCTCACTCTCAGAGAAATCAGCAGTACTGCTAGGTTTAATACAGTAATAATATATATCTGCCTCTCAGAGAAATCAGTAGTACTGCTAGGTTTAACACAGTAATAATATATATCTGCCTCTCAGAGAAATCAGTAGTACTGCTAGGTTTAATACAGTAATAATATATATCTGTCTAACTCTCAGATAAATCAGTAGTACTGCTAGGTTTAATACAGTAATAATATATATCTGCCTCTCAGAGAAATCAGTAGTACTGCTAGGTTTAACACAGTAATAATATATATCTGCCTCTCAGAGAAATCAGTAGTACTGCTAGGTTTAACACAGTAATAATATATATCTGCCTCTCAGAGAAATCAGTAGTACTGCTAGGTTTAACACAGTAATAATATATATCTGCCTCTCAGAGAAATCAGTAGTACTGCTAGGTTTAACACAGTAATAATATATATCTGACTCTCAGTGAAATCAGCAGTACTGCTAGGTTTAATACAGTAATAATATATATCTGTCTCACTCTCAGAGAAATCAGTAGTACTGCTAGGTTTAATACAGTAATAATATATATCTGCCTCTCAGAGAAATCAGTAGTACTGCTAGGTTTAACACAGTAATAATATATATCTGCCTCTCAGAGAAATCAGTAGTACTGCTAGGTTTAATACAGTAATAATATATATCTGCCTCACTCTCAGAGAAATCAGTAGTACTGCTAGGTTTAATACAGTAATAATATATATCTGTCTCACTCTCAGAGAAATCAGTAGTACTGCTAGGTTTAATACAGTAATAATATATATCTGCCTCTCAGAGAAATCAGTAGTACTGCTAGGTTTAACACAGTAATAATATATATCTGCCTCTCAGAGAAATCAGTAGTACTGCTAGGTTTAACACAGTAATAATATATATCTGCCTCTCAGAGAAATCAGTAGTACTGCTAGGTTTAACACAGTAATAATATATATCTGCCTCTCAGAGAAATCAGTAGTACTGCTAGGTTTAACACAGTAATAATATATATCTGCCTCTCAGAGAAATCAGTAGTACTGCTAGGTTTAACACAGTAATAATATATATCTGCCTCTCAGAGAAATCAGTAGTACTGCTAGGTTTAACACAGTAATAATATATATCTGCCTCTCAGAGAAATCAGTAGTACTGCTAGGTTTAACACAGTAATAATATATATCTGCCTCTCAGAGAAATCAGTAGTACTGCTAGGTTTAACACAGTAATAATATATATCTGCCTCTCAGAGAAATCAGTAGTACTGCTAGGTTTAATACAGTAATAATATATATCTGCCTCACTCTCAGAGAAATCAGTAGTACTGCTAGGTTTAACACAGTAATAATATATATCTGCCTCACTCTCAGAGAAATCAGTAGTACTGCTAGGTTTAACACAGTAATAATATATATCTGCCTCTCAGAGAAATCAGTAGTACTGCTAGGTTTAACACAGTAATAATATATATCTGCCTCACTCTCAGAGAAATCAGTAGTACTGCTAGGTTTAACACAGTAATAATATATATCTGCCTCTCAGAGAAATCAGTAGTACTGCTAGGTTTAACACAGTAATAATATATATCTGCCTCTCAGAGAAATCAGTAGTACTGCTAGGTTTAACACAGTAATAATATATATCTGCCTCTCAGAGAAATCAGTAGTACTGCTAGGTTTAACACAGTAATAATATATATCTGCCTCTCAGAGAAATCAGTAGTACTGCTAGGTTTAATACAGTAATAATATATATCTGCCTCACTCTCAGAGAAATCAGTAGTACTGCTAGGTTTAACACAGTAATAATATATATCTGCCTCACTCTCAGAGAAATCAGTAGTACTGCTAGGTTTAACACAGTAATAATATATATCTGCCTCACTCTCAGAGAAATCAGTAGTACTGCTAGGTTTAACACAGTAATAATATATATCTGCCTCTCAGAGAAATCAGTAGTACTGCTAGGTTTAACACAGTAATAATATATATCTGCCTCTCAGAGAAATCAGTAGTACTGCTAGGTTTAACACAGTAATAATATATATCTGCCTCTCAGAGAAATCAGTAGTACTGCTAGGTTTAACACAGTAATAATATATATCTGCCTCTCAGAGAAATCAGTAGTACTGCTAGGTTTAATACAGTAATAATATATATCTGCCTCACTCTCAGAGAAATCAGTAGTACTGCTAGGTTGAACACAGTAATAATATATATCTGCCTCACTCTCAGAGAAATCAGTAGTACTGCTAGGTTTAACACAGTAATAATATATATCTGCCTCTCAGAGAAATCAGTAGTACTGCTAGGTTTAACACAGTAATAATATATATCTGCCTCACTCTCAGAGAAATCAGTAGTACTGCTAGGTTTAACACAGTAATAATATATATCTGCCTCACTCTCAGAGAAATCAGTAGTACTGCTAGGTTTTATACAGTAATAATATATATCTGTCTCACTCTCAGAGAAATCATTAGTACTGCTAGGTTTAATACAGTAATAATATATATCTGCCTCACTCTCAGAGAAATCAGCAGTACTGCTAGGTTTAATACAGTAATAATATATATCTGCCTCTCAGAGAAATCAGTAGTACTGCTAGGTTTAACACAGTAATAATATATATCTGCCTCTCAGAGAAATCAGTAGTACTGCTAGGTTTAATACAGTAATAATATATATCTGTCTAACTCTCAGATAAATCAGTAGTACTGCTAGGTTTAATACAGTAATAATATATATCTGCCTCTCAGAGAAATCAGTAGTACTGCTAGGTTTAACACAGTAATAATATATATCTGCCTCTCAGAGAAATCAGTAGTACTGCTAGGTTTAACACAGTAATAATATATATCTGCCTCTCAGAGAAATCAGTAGTACTGCTAGGTTTAACACAGTAATAATATATATCTGCCTCTCAGAGAAATCAGTAGTACTGCTAGGTTTAACACAGTAATAATATATATCTGACTCTCAGTGAAATCAGCAGTACTGCTAGGTTTAACACAGTAATAATATATATCTGCCTCTCAGAGAAATCAGTAGTACTGCTAGGTTTAATACAGTAATAATATATATCTGCCTCACTCTCAGAGAAATCAGTAGTACTGCTAGGTTTAATACAGTAATAATATATATCTGTCTCACTCTCAGAGAAATCAGTAGTACTGCTAGGTTTAATACAGTAATAATATATATCTGCCTCTCAGAGAAATCAGTAGTACTGCTAGGTTTAACACAGTAATAATATATATCTGCCTCTCAGAGAAATCAGTAGTACTGCTAGGTTTAACACAGTAATAATATATATCTGCCTCTCAGAGAAATCAGTAGTACTGCTAGGTTTAACACAGTAATAATATATATCTGCCTCTCAGAGAAATCAGTAGTACTGCTAGGTTTAACACAGTAATAATATATATCTGCCTCTCAGAGAAATCAGTAGTACTGCTAGGTTTAACACAGTAATAATATATATCTGCCTCTCAGAGAAATCAGTAGTACTGCTAGGTTTAACACAGTAATAATATATATCTGCCTCTCAGAGAAATCAGTAGTACTGCTAGGTTTAACACAGTAATAATATATATCTGCCTCACTCTCAGAGAAATCAGTAGCACTGCTAGGTTTAATACAGTAATAATATATATCTGTCTCTCAGAGAAATCAGTAGTACTGCTAGGTTTAACAAAGTAATAATATATATCTGCCTCTCAGAGAAATCAGTAGTACTGCTAGGTTTAACACAGTAATAATATATATCTGCCTCATTCTCAGAGAAATCAGTAGTACTGCTAGGTTTAATACAGTAATAATATATATCTGCCTCTCAGAGAAATCAGTAGTACTGCTAGGTTTAATACAGTAATAATATATATCTGCCTCTCAGAGAAATCAGTAGTACTGCTAGGTTTAATACAGTAATAATATATATCTGTCTCACTCTCAGAGAAATCAGTAGTACTGCTAGGTTTAACACAGTAATAATATATATCTGCCTCTCAGAGAAATCAGTAGTACTGCTAGGTTTAATACAGTAATAATATATACCTGTCTCACTCTCAGAGAAATCAGTAGTACTGCTAGGTTTAATACAGTAATAATATATATCTGCCTCACTCTCAGAGAAATCAGTAGTACTGCTAGGTTTAACACAGTAATAATATATATCTGTCTCACTCTCAGAGAAATCAGTAGTACTGCTAGG
Organism: Salmo salar; assembly: GCF_965601325.2. Lineage (NCBI taxonomy): Eukaryota > Metazoa > Chordata > Actinopteri > Salmoniformes > Salmonidae > Salmo > Salmo salar. Next base: position 750,070 of record NW_027675360.1, read on the forward strand.
TTTAACACAGTAATAATATATATCTGCCTCTAAGAGAAATCAGTAGTACTGCTAGGTTTAATACAGTAATAATATATATCTGCCTCACTCTCAGAGAAATCAGTAGTACTGCTAGGTTTAATACAGTAATAATATATATCTGCCTCACTCTCAGAGAAATCAGTAGTACTGCTAGGTTTAATACAGTAATAATATATATCTGCCTCTCAGAGAAATCAGTAGTACTGCTAGGTTTAACACAGTAAGAGTATATTTCTGTCTCACTCTCAGAGATCAGGCTATACGGAGTACCAGTACCGAGTCAATGTGCAGGGGTACCAGGTAGTTGAGGTAATAATGAGACTATAAGGAGTACCAGTACCGAGTCAATGTGCAGGGGTACTAGGTAGTTGAGGTAATAATGAGACTATAAGGAGTACCAGTACCGAGTCAATGTGCAGGGGTACCAGGTAGTTGAGGTAATAATGAGACTATAAGGAGTACCAGTACTGAGTCAATGTGCAGGGGTACCAGGTAGTTGAGGTAATAATGAGACTATAAGGAGTACCAGTACTGAGTCAATGTGCAGGGGTACCAGGTAGTTGAGGTAATAATGAGACTATAAGGAGTACCAGTACTGAGTCAATGTGCAGGGGTACCAGGTAGTTGAGGTAATAATGAGACTATAAGGAGTACCAGTACTGAGTCAATGTGCAGGGGTACCAGGTAGTTGAGGTAATAATGAGACTATAAGGAGTACCAGTACTGAGTCAATGTGCAGGGGTACCAGGTAGTTGGGGGTAATAATGAGACTATAAGGAGTACCAGTACTGAGTCAATGTGCAGGGGTACCAGGTAGTTGAGGTAATAATGAGACTATAAGGAGTACCAGTACTGAGTCAATGTGCAGGGGTACCAGGTAGTTGAGGTAATAATGAGACTATAAGGAGTACCAGTACTGAGTCAATGTGCAGGGGTACCAGGTAGTTGAGGTAATAATGAAGCTATAAGGAGTACCAGTACTGAGTCAATGTGCAGGGGTACCAGGTAGTTGAGGTAATAATGAGAATATAAGGAGTACCAGTACTGAGTCAATATGCAGGGGTACCAGGTAGTTGAGGTAATAATGAGACTATAAGGAGTACCAGTACTGAGTCAATGTGCAGGGGTACCAGGTAGTTGAGGTAATAATGAGACTATAAGGAGTACCAGTACTGAGTCAATGTGCAGGGGTACCAGGTAGTTGAGGTAATAATGAGACTATAAGGAGTACCAGTACTGAGTCAATGTGCAGGGGTACCAGGTAGTTGAGGTAATAATGAGACTATAAGGAGTACCAGTACCGAGTCAATGTGCAGGGGTACCAGGTAGTTGAGGTAATAATGAGACTATAAGGAGTACCAGTACTGAGTCAATGTCCAGGGGTACCAGGTAGTTGAGGTAATAATGAGACTATAAGGAGTACCAGTACTGAGTCAATGTGCAGGGGTACCAGGTAGTTGAGGTAATAATGAGACTATAAGGAGTACCAGTACTGAGTCAATGTCCAGGGGTACCAGGTAGTTTAGGTAATTGAGGTAATATGTATATGTAGGTAAGGATAAAAGTGACTAGGCAATCAGGATAGAGATTATATCTCCTCATCCAGGGAGAGCACACACACACACACACACACACACACACACACACACACACACACACACACACACACACACACACACACACGTGGAGGGAACGTTGTGTTTGTTTAATATTGTTTTAGCACTATGAAAATGGACTAAAGGATTAGTCTATGGATTATGAAAACAACCAAAAGAAATGTGAAAATGGGAGAGGAGAAATGACTAGAGACAGTGTTGTTTAACTCACTGACCATGACCCATGAGTTCTTCTTACCTTTGTTCTGTAGAAAAGTCTCCCTCTCTAAACACTATAGGACGATCCATAGACTGGTCACTCTTCATGGACACACAGCTGGGAACAGGGGAGGCTGGTCTCTCCTGCTTGATTGGTCTTCAGCACAACAGAGACAAACATTACATCTCTCATCTACTCTGATCTCAGATGGGAAACATAAGAAGAGTTCCAACATGCAACATATCACTTTACAGAAATGTTCGGAAATTTGCCTTTATGGTTTAAAGAAATTATGGAAGAGATTGGTGTGTTATTTCACTATCTAATCATGGCATGGCATTGTTCAGTGACAGACATGTATTTCTTTAAAATCTATCACTTGATGGTTTCATTTCAGAGAGAGAAATAATGTTTTTTTGCTAAATGCTATATATCTGCCTCACTCTCAGAGAAATCAGTAGTACTGCTAGGTTTAACACAGTAATAATACATATCTGCCTCTCAGAGAAATCAGTAGTACTGCTAGGTTTAATACAGTAATAATATATATCTGCCTCACTCTCAGGGAAATCAGTAGTACTGCTAGGTTTAATACAGTAATAATATATATCTGCCTCTCAGAGAAATCAGTAGTACTGCTAGGTTTAATACAGTAATAATATATATCTGCCTCTCAGTGAAATCAGTAGTACTGCTAGGTTTAACACAGTAATAATATATATCTGCCTCTAAGAGAAATCAGTAGTACTGCTAGGTTTAATACAGTAATAATATATATCTGCCTCACTCTCAGAGAAATCAGTAGTACTGCTAGGTTTAATACAGTAATAATATATATCTGCCTCACTCTCAGAGAAATCAGTAGTACTGCTAGGTTTAATACAGTAATAATATATATCTGCCTCACTCTCAGGGAAATCAGTAGTACTGCTAGGTTTAACACAGTAATAATATATATCTGCCTCTCAGAGAAATCAGTAGTACTGCTAGGTTTAACACAGTAATAATATATATCTGCCTCTCAGTGAAATCAGTAGTACTGCTAGGTTTAACACAGTAATAATATATATCTGCCTCACTCTCAGAGAAATCAGTAGTACTGCTAGGTTTAACACAGTAATAGTATATTTCTGTCTCACTCTCAGAGATCAGGCTATACGGAGTACCAGTACTGAGTCAATGTGCAGGGGTACCAGGTAGTTGAGGTAATAATGAGACTATAAGGAGTACCAGTACTGAGTCAATGTGCAGGGGTACCAGGTAGTTGAGGTAATAATGAGACTATAAGGAGTACCAGTACTGAGTCAATGTGCAGGGGTACCAGGTAGTTGAGGTAATAATGAGACTATAAGGAGTACCAGTACTGAGTCAATGTGCAGGGGTACCAGGTAGTTGAGGTAATAATGAGACTATAAGGAGTACCAGTACTGAGTCAATGTGCAATGGTACCAGGTAGTTTAGGTAATTGAGGTAATATGTATATGTAGGTAAGGATAAAAGTGACTAGGCAATCAGGATAGAGATTATATCTCTTCATCCAGGGAGAGCACACACACACACACACACACACACACACACACACACACACACACACACACACACACACACACACACACACACACACACACACACACACACACACACACACACACACACAAACAGGGAGGGAATGTTGTGTTTGTTTAATATTGTTTAAAGACTATGAAAATTGAAAAAAGAAATGTGAAAATGGGAGAGGAGAAATGACTAGAGACAGTGTTGTTTAACTCACTGACCATGACCCATGAGTTCTTCTTACCTTTGTTCAGTAGAAAAGTCTCCCTCTCTAAAGGATATAGGTTTACGCATAGACTGGTCACTCTTCATGGACACACAGCTGGGAACAGGGGAGGCTGGTCTCTCCTGCTTGATTGGACTTCAACACAACAGAGACAAACATTACATCTCTCATCTACTCTGATCTCAGATGGGAAACATAAGAAGAGTTCCAAAACGCAACATATCACTTTACAGAAATGAGCTTTTATTGTTTAAAGAAATTATGTATTAATTATTACATCTCTCACAGACAAGGATTTGTTTAAAATCTATCACTTGATGGTTTCATTTCAGAGACAGAAATCATGTTTTTTTATGCAAAATGCTATATATCTGCCTCACTCTCAAATGTGACCGACCGGCTCAATTTGGTAATTAACTAAATAACTACATATATAGTGTTTTTGGTTTATGTCAGTTTAATTGTTTGTTATGGTATAAGTTGTTATTTTATGATTGTAAGTGATAAAATTAACTAGTAATTCTCAGTAATTACTACTTTAGTAAGGAATAACACATTTTTTCAGCACTACTGCAGTTGCTAAATAATTCCAATAGATGGGAACATAAGACCACAATGACATTTCAGAATATTAGTTTAGTTTTCTCCCTGGATACACCACCACTCCCCACGCTTCCTGCAGAACCCCTGCAGTACCTCCGCAGACCCCGGATTGAGAACCCCTGATTTAGCAGATGCTCTTATCCAGAGAGATTTACAGTAACTGCATTCACCTTAAGATAGCTATTTATTTAGGAAATAAACTTAGTTAATTATTCATAAAATTGTCATCTTACCTCTTAGCTTTGGTGTTATGTCCGCCAGAGAGATGCATTTTGGAGGCAGGGCCCCCCTTCTCTCTCTCGCCAGAGAGACTCATTTTAGAGGCAGGGCCCCCCTCCTCTCTCTCCCCAGAGAGACTCATTTTAGAGGCAGGGCCCCCCTCCTTCCTCTCGCCAGAGAGACTCATTTTAGAGGCAGGGCCCCCCTCCTCTCTCTCCCCAGAGAGACTCATTTTAGAGAACTGACCCCTAAACAGAGATCCAACATGTTGATTGTGGTTAACACAGTGACAGCTAAACAGAGATCCAGCATATTGGTTGTGGTTAACACAGTGACAACTAAACAGAGATCCAACATGTTGGTTGTGGTCAACACAGTGACAACTAAACAGAGATCCAGCATGTTGGTTGTGGTTAACACAGTGACAACTAAACAGAGATCCAGCATGTTGGTTGTGGTTAACACAGTGACAACTAAACAGAGATCCAGCATG
>NW_027675360.1:760000-785000 GCF_965601325.2 Salmo salar
TAAAGGATATTATCTAAACATTTCCTACAGAGACCATCAGGTCATCATCAATATAAAGGATATTATCTAAACATTTCCTACAGAGACCATCAGGTCATCATCAATATAAAGGATATTATCTAAACATTTCCTACAGAGACCATCAGGTCATCATCAATATAAAGGATATTATCTAAACATTTCCTACAGAGACCATCAGGTCATCATCAATATAAAGGATATTATCTAAACATTTCCTACAGAGACCATCAGGTCATCATCAATATAAAGGATATTATCTAAACATTTCCTACAGAGACCATCAGGTCATCATCAATATAAAGGATATTATCTAAACATTTCCTACAGAGACCATCAGGTCATCATCAATATAAAGGATATTATCTAAACATTTCCTACAGAGACCATCAGGTCATCATCAATATAAAGGATATTATCTAAACATTTCCTACAGAGACCATCAGGTCATCATCAATATAAAGGATATTATCTAAACATTACCTACAGAGACCATCAGGTCATCATCAATATAAAGGATATTATCTAAACATTTCCTACAGAGACCATCAGGTCATCATCAATATAAAGGATATTATCTAAACATTACCTACAGAGACCATCAGGTCATCATCAATATAAAGGATATTATCTAAACATTTCCTACAGAGACCATCAGGTCATCATCAATATAAAGGATATTATCTAAACATTACCTACAGAGACCATCAGGTCATCATCAATATAAAGGATATTATCTAAACATTTCCTACAGAGACCATCAGGTCATCATCAATATAAAGGATATTATCTAAACATTTCCTACAGAGACCATCAGGTCATCATCAATATAAAGGATATTATCTAAACATTTCCTACAGAGACCATCAGGTCATCATCAATATAAAGGATATTATCTAAACATTTCCTACAGAGACCATCAGGTCATCATCAATATAAAGGATATTATCTAAACATTACCTACAGAGACCATCAGGTCATCATCAATATAAAGGATATTATCTAAACATTTCCTACAGAGACCATCAGGTCATCAGCAATATAAAGGATATTATCTAAACATTTCCTACAGAGACCATCAGGTCATCATCAATATAAAGGATATTTAAAAACATTTCCTACAGAGACCATCAGGTCATCATCAATATAAAGGATATTATCTAAACATTTCCTACAGAGACCATCAGGTCATCATCAATATAAAGGATATTATCTAAACATTACCTACAGAGACCATCAGGTCATCATCAATATAAAGGATATTATCTAAACATTTCCTACAGAGACCATCAGGTCATCATCAATATAAAGGATATTATCTAAACATTTCCTACAGAGACCATCAGGTCATCATCAATATAAAGGATATTATCTAAACATTTCCTACAGAGACCATCAGGTCATCATCAATATAAAGGATATTATCTAAACATTTCCTACAGAGACCATCAGGTCATCATCAATATAAAGGATATTATCTAAACATTTCCTACAGAGACCATCAGGTCATCATCAATATAAAGGATATTATCTAAACATTTCCTACAGAGACCATCAGGTCATCATCAATATAAAGGATATTATCTAAACATTTCCTACAGAGACCATCAGGTCATCATCAATATAAAGGATATTATCTAAACATTTCCTACAGAGACCATCAGTTTGTTCAGCAATATAAAGGATATTATCTAAACATTTCCTACAGAGACCATCAGGTCATCATCAATATAAAGGATATTATCTAAACATTTCCTACAGAGACCATCAGGTCGTTCAGCAATATAAAGGATCATATCTCAAGCCTGCTCTCTCTATTGAATGTTTGACGACTTAACTTCATAATAATTAGCCTAGACTTACCAGAGTCTGTCTGTCTTTCCTTCAAATCAACACATTTATCCGACTTCTAATTGTACTGAGAAATATGTGCCACAGTTTCTACAGCCATTTTGTAACTGCGTGGGCTACAAACTTATTTACAATTTCACGTGAGGAAATCACATATTTTCTGACGCTCTTGCAGAGGAAGTAGTCTATATTACAAACTTCAAAATCCTTTTTATATTCATCTCAAATACACAACAAGTTTTAAATTCCCTACATTGCAGGAAAGTTCTCATGCAAAAGGTTATACAGTTCAGATCCTGTACAGGGTTTGTCTTTGGTTTCGGGAAGGCTGAAAGATAACATTGAAATCCCCCCAAGTATTGAAAACAGGATGTTAACTTAGTCACAAGGTTGCGCTAACTACAGTAGTGTTGCAAAATCCTTTACACCCCACTCTTCCCCATCACTCTTAAGAACAAAACATGTGGTTTAATGTAGATACATTTAGATACAACAGAAACAACATGTGGTATTCTCAACTTCTCTTTTAACAGAACAGAGACATTTCAGAGGAAAGGCTGGTGGGAAGTGTTATATGGGTTCATTTTTATGGCTGAAATGGAATAAATAGATGAATTCCATTTATTCCATTCCAGTCTTTACACTGAGCCTGTCCTCATAATGCTCCTCCACCAGCCTCCTCTGGTTTGTATGTGAAAGTATGCAGGTATTCATGTTGTTGTGGAGGCAAATTATATTTAAACAAAATACTTTTAAAAGGTACAATGCAGCCGTAAAAATAAAATAAAATCAGATGTGAAAATGGTGCATTTCTAAGTTTTGTAGAAAAAATATGAAGTTAAAAAGTTCTACCTGATGACATCATCAAAAGTTGAATCATTTTAAAAGCAGTGATTTTTCAAACACAATTAGATTGTCAGTGGTGTGGGGAGCAATAAAATGTCCTCTACTGGGCTAGAAACTCATTGCAGGTTTTGAAAATCACCGTTTTTAAAGAGTTTTCTTCTTATTTTATTTAACTACAGATCATAGAAATGTGAAAGGTGCTGTTTTCAGAAATATAGATACTGTTTTGGTGCTGGAGAGGATGAATATGAGGTTGAAAAGTGCAGGATTTGCCTTTTAACACTAGAATCAGTCCTGCTCCCTGACTTTTAACACTAGAATCAGTCCTGCTCCCTGCCTTTTAACACTAGAATCAGTCCTGCTCCCTGCCTTTTAACACTAGAATCAGTCCTGCTCCCTGCCTTTTAACACTAGAATCAGTCCTGCTCCCTGCCTTTTAACACTAGAATCAGTCCTGCTCCCTGACTTTTAACACCAGAATCAATCCTGCTCCCTGCCTTTTAACACTAGAATCAGTCCTGCTCCCTGACTTTTAACACTAGAACCAGTCCTGCTCCCTGACTTTTAACACTAGAATCAGACATGCTCCCTGACTTTTAACACTAGAATCAGTCCTGCTCCCTGACTTTTAACACTAGAATCAGACCTGCTCCCTGACTTTTAACACTAGAATCAATCCTGCTCCCTGACTTTTAACACTAGAATCAGTCCTGCTCCCTGACTTTTAACACTAGAATCAGACCTGCTCCCTGACTTTTAACACTAGAATCAGTCCTGCTCCCTGACTTTTAACACTAGAATCAGACCTGCTCCCTGACTTTTAACACTAGAATCAGTCCTGCTCCCTGACTTTTAACACTAGAATCAGACCTGATCCCTGACTTTTAACACTAGAATCAGACCTGCTCCCTGACTTTTAACACTAGAATCAGTCCTGCTCCCTGACTTTTAACACTAGAATCAGTCCTGCTCCCTGACTTTTAACACTAGAATCAGTCCTGCTCCCTGACTTTTAACACTAGAATCAGTCCTGCTCCCTGACTTTTAACACTAGAATCAGACCTGCTCCCTGACTTTTAACACTAGAATCAGTCCTGCTCCCTGACTTTTAACACTAGAATCAGTCCTGCTCCCTGACTTTTAACACTAGAATCAGACCTGCTCCCTGACTTTTAACACTAGAATCAGTCCTGCTCCCTGACTTTTAACACTAGAATCAGACCTGATCCCTGACTTTTAACACTAGAATCAGACCTGCTCCCTGACTTTTAACACTAGAATCAGTCCTGCTCCCTGACTTTTAACACTAGAATCAGTCCTGCTCCCTGACTTTTAACACTAGAATCAGTCCTGCTCCCTGACTTTTAACACTAGAATCAGTCCTGCTCCCTGACTTTTAACACTAGAATCAGACCTGCTCCCTGACTTTTAACACTAGAATCAGTCCTGCTCCCTGACTTTTAACACTAGAATCAGTCCTGCTCCCTGACTTTTAACACTAGAATCAGACCTGCTCCCTGACTTTTAACACTAGAATCAGTCCTGCTCCCTGACTTTTAACACTAGAATCAGACCTGCTCCCTGACTTTTCCTAAATGTTTGTATTTTACACTGCTAATTTGTGTGAATTTTGAAATCAAGAAGAGAAAAGAGCCTTTTGACCAGTTTTTTCCCACCTACTACCTGCCCACCAAGACAATGTGCTGTTGGACCTTGGTACCCAGCCAGCCACTAATGAGTCTCCCTTTCCTCACTGAATAAATGGGACGTAATTGTGCACCTTATATGATAATATAAGTTTTTACCTTTATTTAACTAGGCAAATCAGTTAAGAACAAATTCTTATTTTCAATGACAGCCTACTAGGGAACAGTGGGTTAACTGCCTTGTTCAGGGGCAGAACGACAGATTTTTACCTTCTCAGCTCAGGGATTCGATCCAGCAACCTTTCAAGTACTGGCTCAACACTCTAACCACTAGGCTACCTGCCGCCTCTACACTCTAACCACTAGGCTACCTGCCACCCCTCCACTCTAACCACTAGGCTACCTGCCGCCTCACACTCTAACCACTAGGCTACCTGCCGCCTCAACACTCTAACCACTAGGCTACCTGCCGCCTCTACACTCTAACCACTAGGCTACCTGCCGCCTCTACACTCTAACCACTAGGCTACCTGCCACCCCTCCACTCTAACCACTAGGCTACCTGCCGCCTCACACTCTAACCACTAGGCTACCTGCCGCCTCTACACTCTAACCACTAGGCTACCTGCCGCCCCTCCACTCTAACCACTAGGCTACCTGCCGCCTCTACACTCTAACCACTAGGCTACCTGCCGCCTCTACACTCTAACCACTAGGCTACCTGCCGCCTCTACACTCTAACCACTAGGCTACCTGCCACCCCTCCACTCTAACCACTAGGCTACCTGCCGCCTCTACACTCTAACCACTAGGCTACCTGCCGTCCCTCCACTCTAACCACTAGGCTACCTGCCGTCCCTCCACTCTAACCACTAGGTTACCTGTCGTCCCCAAATGAGGCCTAACTGAATGATAAGAAGGATGAAGGGGTTGATGTAATGTAGAAAGACAATAGTGTAATGATGAGTTTGTGTTATGCCTATTTATCAGCAGCAAATCATTTGACCACACCCCTTGTGGGTTAATAATATTCTCTTTTATGTTTTACTTTCCACAAATAAACTGTTGTGGGTCTGTTTTATTGACTGTAACTCGAACACTAATCACATGTATTGTAAGGAAATGAACACATGCTATGAGTTACAGTAGGCCTTTAGAGTGATGTAAAACATGTCCTGGACTCTGTCCAAGTTGATGAGCGGGAAACAAACAATAGCAGTCAACCTTCACAGCCGGCCCATCGACACTACTCCTAAACTATACCACAACTAATTTCACACATGATAAGAGTTATCCTGATCAGCTGGCCCATCGACACTACTCCTAAACTGTACCAAAACTAATTTCACACATGATAAGAGTTATCCTGATCAGCTGGCCCATCGACACTACTCCTAAACTGTACTAAAACTAATTTCACACATGATAAGAGTTATCCTGATCAGCTGGCCCATCGACACTACTCCTAAACTATACCAAAACTAATTTCACACATGAAAATAGTTAGCCTGTAGACAAGGTTACGTTTACAATAATCTGATGAGTGACAATATTAGGCCTATCAGTTGTCATATTGAACATGAAGAGATGTGAGCATCTTGTAATTGACAGATGCAGTGAAAGGAGCATCTCTTTATCAAATCCTCCTTCAGAGTCACATGCAGGTAAAACATTGTGATTTCTATATAGTACTGTATCTGAAAGAGCAGATTCTGCAGGTAAAACATTGTGATTTCTATATAATACTGTATCTGAAAGAGCAGATTCTGCAGGTAAAACATTGTGTTTCTATATAGTACTGTATCTGAAAGAGCAGATTCTGCAGGTAAAACATTGTGATTTCTATATAATACTGTATCTGAAAGAGCAGATTCTGCAGGTTAAACATTGTGATTTCTATATAGTACTGTATCTGAAAGAGCAGATTCTGCAGGTTAAACATTGTGATTTCTATATAGTACTGTATCTGAAAGAGCAGATTCTGCAGTTTCCTTGACACTTACCTTTATCAAATAACTCTCAACATTCAAGAGGTGCAGCCATATTTCCAAAGTTCAATTTTTCTTCAACAATATCCGTGTTGTCCATGTTTTAATCACATGACCACTCCAGCAGCAGCATTGATCTGGCGACTAAGCAAAAACTATTAACATAATCAAATTAAAATCAGCTATTCTGTCGTCAATGGATGAACGGCCAATAGAAACCAGATAGAAACTGATCGTGGTGCATGTGACTTCAGTTCTGGTTAGCCACAGATGTCCAAACCAACTTGCTCAAGGTCTTTCCATGTCTGGGGAAAGATGAAACCAGGCCAGCGGGTGAGTGACTGTCTGAGACTGTGGTTTTGAGTCACGTGGAGCCTTACATGGAAAAAGGCAGAAAGGGGGGAGCTTCCCTCCTCTGCGCAAAACAAAATATCTGCTGAGAGTGGTAAAGCAACACTCACAGTGTGATGGAGAGTGGTAAAACAACACTCACAGTGTGATGGAGAGAGGTAAAGCAACACTCACAGTGTGATGGAGAGTGGTAAAACAACACTCACAGTGTGATGGAGCGAGGTAATGCAACAATCACGGTGTGATGGAGAGACGTAAAGCAACACTTACGGTGTGATGGAGAGAGGTAAAGCAACACTCACGGTGTGATGGAGAGAGGTAAAGCAACACTCACGGTGTGATGGAGAGAGGTAAAGCAACACTCACAGTGTACAGATGTAAAATAAATAAGTGTTTGCTTCCTCAGCACGATGCACCTCACTGTTGCCACCGTCAGTGACCAGAAGAAGAAACCGGAGACAGTAACAGACTACAATCACACAAAGGTTTAAACAGTATCTCTACCATCTAGCCAGGTCATGACAGTATATACAGTATCTCTACCATCTAGCCAGGTCATTACAGTATATACAGTATCTCTACCATCTAGCCAGGTCATTACAGTATATACAGTATCTCTACCATCTAGCCAGGCCATTACAGTATATACAGTATCTCTACCATCTAGCCAGGCCATTACAGTATATACAGTATCTCTACCATCTAGCCAGGCCATTACAGTATATACAGTATCTCTACCATCTAGCCAGGTCATTACAGTATATACAGTATCTCTACCATCTAGCCAGGCCATTACAGTATATACAGTATCTCTACCATCTAGCCAGGCCATTACAGTATATACAGTATCTCTACCATCTAGCCAGGTCATTACAGTATATACAGTATCTCTACCATCTAGCCAGGTCATTACAGTATATACAGTATCTCTACCATCTGCCAGGTCATTACAGTATATACAGTATCTCTACCATCTAGCCAGGTCATTACAGTATATACAGTATCTCTACCATCTGCCAGGTCATTACAGTATATACAGTATCTCTACCATCTAGCCAGGTCATTACAGTATATACAGTATCTCTACCATCTAGCCAGGCCATTACAGTATATACAGTATCTCTACCATCTAGCCAGGCCATTACAGTATATACAGTATCTCTATCATCTAGCCAGGCCATTACAGTATATACAGTATCTCTACCATCTAGCCAGGTCATTACAGTATATACAGTATCTCTACCATCTAGCCAGGTCATTACAGTATATACAGTATCTCTACCATCTAGCCAGGCCATTACAGTATATACAGTATCTCTACCATCTAGCCAGGCCATTACAGTATATACAGTATCTCTACCATCTAGCCAGGTCATTACAGTATATACAGTATCTCTACCATCTGCCAGGTCATTACAGTATATACAGTATCTCTACCATCTAGCCAGGTCATTACAGTATATACAGTATCTCTACCATCTAGCCAGGCCATTACAGTATATACAGTATCTCTACCATCTAGCCAGGCCATTACAGTATATACAGTATCTCTATCATCTAGCCAGGCCATTACAGTATATACAGTATCTCTACCATCTAGCCAGGTCATTACAGTATATACAGTATCTCTACCATCTAGCCAGGTCATTACAGTATATACAGTATCTCTACCATCTAGCCAGGCCATTACAGTATATACAGTATCTCTACCATCTAGCCAGGCCATTACAGTATATACAGTATCTCTACCATCTAGCCAGGCCATTACAGTATATACAGTATCTCTACCATCTAGCCAGGCCATTACAGTATATACAGTATCTCTACCATCTAGCCAGGCCATTACAGTATATACAGTATCTCTACCATCTAGCCAGGCCATTACAGTATATACAGTATCTCTACCATATACAGACACCAACTAGTATCCCCTTTATGATCTAGCCAGGCCATTACAGTATATACAGTATCTCTACCATATACAGACACCAACTAGTATCCCCTTTATGATCTAGCCAGGTCATTACAGTACATACAGTATCTCTACCATCTGCCAGACACCAACTAGTATCCCCTTTATGTTCTAGCCAGGTCATTACAGTATATACAGTATCTCTACCATATACAGACACCAACTAGTATCCCCTTTATGATCTAGCCAGGTCATTACAGTACATACAGTATCTCTACCATATACAGACACCAACTAGTATCCCCTTTATGATCTAGCCAGGTCATTACAGTATATACAGTATCTCTACCATATACAGACACCAACTAGTATCCCCTTTATGATCTAGCCAGGCCATTACAGTATATACAGTATCTCTACCATATACAGACACCAACTAGTATCCCCTTTATGATCTAGCCAGGTCATTACAGTATATACAGTATCTCTACCATATACAGACACCAACTACTATCCCCTTTATGATCTAGCCAGGTCATTACAGTATATACAGTATCTCTACCATATACAGGCACCAACTAGTATCCCCTTTATGATCTAGCCAGGTCATTACAGTATATACAGTATCTCTACCATATACAGACACCAACTAGTATCCCCTTTATGATCTAGCCAGGTCATTACAGTATATACAGTATCTCTACCATATACAGACACCAACTAGTATCCCCTTTATGATCTAGCCAGGTCATTACAGTATATACAGTATCTCTACCATATACAGACACCAACTAGTATCCCCTTTATGATCTAGCCAGGCCATTACAGTATATACAGTATCTCTACCATATACAGACACCAACTAGTATCCCCTTTATGATCTAGCCAGGCCATTACAGTATATACAGTATCTCTACCATATACAGACACCAACTAGTATCCCCTTTATGATCTAGCCAGGTCATTACAGTATATACAGTATCTCTACCATATACAGACACCAACTAGTATCACCTTTATGATCTAGCCAGGTCATTACAGTATATACAGTATCTCTACCATATACAGACACCAACTAGTATCCCCTTTATGTTCTAGCCATGTCATTACAGTATATACAGTATCTCTACCATATACAGACACCAACTAGTATCCCCTTTATGATCTAGCCAGGTCATTACAGTATATACAGTATCTCTACTATATACAGACACCAACTAGTATCCCCTTTATTATCTAGCCAGGTCATTACAGTATATACAGTATCTCTACCATATACAGACACCAACTAGTATCCCCTTTATGATCTAGCCAGCTCATTACAGTATATACAGTATCTCTACCATATACAGACACCAACTAGTATCCCCTTTATGATCTAGCCAGGTCATTACAGTATATACAGTATCTCTACCATATACAGACACCAACTAGTATCCCCTTTATGATCTAGCCAGGTCATTACAGTATATACAGTATCTCTACTATATACAGACACCAACTAGTATCCCCTTTATTATCTAGCCAGGTCATTACAGTATATACAGTATCTCTACCATATACAGACACCAACTAGTATCCCCTTTATGATCTAGCCAGGTCATTACAGTATATACAGTATCTCTACCATATACAGACACCAACTAGTATCCCCTTTATGATCTAGCCAGGCCATTACAGTATCTCTACCATATACAGACACCAACTAGTATCCCCTTTATTATCTAGCCAGGTCATTACAGTATCTCTACCATATACAGACACCAACTAGTATCCCCTTTATGATCTAGCCAGGTCATTACAGTATCTCTACCATATACAGACACCAACTAGTATCCCCTTTATGATCTAGCCAGGTCATTACAGTATCTCTACCATATACAGACACCAACTAGTATCCCCTTTATGATCTAGCCAGGTCATTACAGTATATACAGTATCTCTACCATATACAGACACCAACTACTATCCCCTTTATGATCTAGCCAGGCCATTACAGTATCTCTACCATATACAGACACCAACTAGTATCCCCTTTATGATCTAGCCAGGTCATTAGAGTATATACAGTATCTCTACCATCTGCCAGACACCAACTAGTATCCCCTTTATGATATAGCCAGGCCAATACAGTATATACAGTATCTCTACCATATACAGACACCAACTAGTATCCCCTTTATGATCTAGCCAGGCCATTACAGTATATACAGTATCTCTACCATATACAGACACCAACTAGTATCCCCTTTATGATCTAGCCAGGTCATTACAGTATATACAGTATCTCTACCATATACAGACACCAACTACTATCCCCTTTATGATCTAGCCAGGCCATTACAGTATATACAGTATCTCTACCATATACAGACACCAACTACTATCCCCTTTATGATCTAGCCAGGTCATTATAGTATATACAGTATCTCTACCATATACAGACACCAACTAGTATCCCCTTTATGATCTAGCCAGGTCATTACAGTATATACAGTATCTCTACCATATACAGACACCAACTAGTATCCCCTTTATTATATAGCCAGGCCATTACAGTATATACAGTATCTCTACCATCTGCCAGACACCAACTAGTATCCCCTTTATGATCTAGCCAGGTCATTACAGTATATACAGTATCTCTACCATATACAGACACCAACTAGTATCCCCTTTATGATCTAGCCAGGCCATTACAGTATATACAGTATCTCTACCATATACAGACACCAACTAGTATCCCCTTTATGATCTAGCCAGGTCATTACAGTATATAAATTTACATTTACATTTTAGTCATTTAGCAGACGCTCTTATCCAGAGCGACTTACAGTAGTGAATGCATACATTTCATTTTTCATACAATTTTTTTTTTTCTTCTTCTTCGTACTTGGCCCCCCGTGGGAATCGAACCCACAACCCTGGCGTTGCAAACACCATGCTCTACCAACTGAGCTACGGGGAAGGCTATATACAATATCTCTACCATCTGCCAGACACCAACTACGATCCCCTTTATGATCTAACCAGGTCATTACAGTATATACAGTATCTCTACCATATACAGACACCAACTACGATCCCCTTTATGATCTAACCAGGTCATTACAGTATATACAGTATCTCTACCATATACAGACACCAACTAGTATCCCCTTTATGATCTAGCCAGGTCATTACAGTATATACAGTATCTCTACCATCTGCCAGACACCAACTAGTATACCCTTTATGATCTAGCCAGGTCATTACCGTATATACAGTATCTCTACCATATACAGACACCAACTAGTATCCCCTTTATGAACTAGCCAGGTCATTACAGTATATACAGTATCTCTACCATCTGCCAGACACCAACTAGTATCCCCTTTATGATCTAGCCAGGTCATTACAGTATATACAGTATCTCTACCATATACAGACACCAACTAGTATCCCCTTTATGATCTAGCCAGGTCATTACAGTATATACAGTATCTCTACCATCTGCCAGACACCAACTAGTATCCCCTTTATGATCTAGCCAGGTCATTACAGTAAATACAGTATCTCTACCATCTGCCAGACACCAACTAGTATCCCCTTTATGATCTAGCTAGGTCATTACAGTATATACAGTATCTCTACCATATACAGACACCAACTACGATCCCCTTTATGATCTAACCAGGTCATTAGAGTATATACAGTACCTCTACCATATACAGACACCAACTAGTATCCCCTTTATTATATAGCCAGGCCATTACAGTATATACAGTATCTCTACCATCTGCCAGACACCAACTAGTATCCCCTTTATGATCTAGCCAGGTCATTACAGTATATACAGTATCTCTACCATATACAGACACCAACTAGTATCCCCTTTATGATCTAGCCAGGCCATTACAGTATATACAGTATCTCTACCATATACAGACACCAACTAGTATCCCCTTTATGATCTAGCCAGGTCATTACAGTATATAAATTTACATTTACATTTTAGTCATTTAGCAGACGCTCTTATCCAGAGCGACTTACAGTAGTGAATGCATACATTTCATTTTTCATAAAAATTTTTTTTTTCTTCTTCTTCGTACTTGGCCCCCCGTGGGAATCGAACCCACAACCCTGGCGTTGCAAACACCATGCTCTACCAACTGAGCTACGGGGAAGGCTATATACAATATCTCTACCATCTGCCAGACACCAACTACGATCCCCTTTATGATCTAACCAGGTCATTACAGTATATACAGTATCTCTACCATATACAGACACCAACTACGATCCCCTTTATGATCTAACCAGGTCATTACAGTATATACAGTATCTCTACCATATACAGACACCAACTAGTATCCCCTTTATGATCTAGCCAGGTCATTACAGTATATACAGTATCTCTACCATCTGCCAGACACCAACTAGTATACCCTTTATGATCTAGCCAGGTCATTACCGTATATACAGTATCTCTACCATATACAGACACCAACTAGTATCCCCTTTATGAACTAGCCAGGTCATTACAGTATATACAGTATCTCTACCATCTGCCAGACACCAACTAGTATCCCCTTTATGATCTAGCCAGGTCATTACAGTATATACAGTATCTCTACCATATACAGACACCAACTAGTATCCCCTTTATGATCTAGCCAGGTCATTACAGTATATACAGTATCTCTACCATCTGCCAGACACCAACTAGTATCCCCTTTATGATCTAGCCAGGTCATTACAGTAAATACAGTATCTCTACCATCTGCCAGACACCAACTAGTATCCCCTTTATGATCTAGCTAGGTCATTACAGTATATACAGTATCTCTACCATATACAGACACCAACTACGATCCCCTTTATGATCTAACCAGGTCATTAGAGTATATACAGTACCTCTACCATATACAGACACCAACTAGTATCCCCTTTATGATCTAGCCAGGTCATTACAGTATATACAGTATCTCTACCATATACAGACACCAACTAGTATCCCCTTTATGATCTAGCCAGGTCATTACAGTATATACAGTATCTCTACCATATACAGACAGCCTTCCATCTGACAGACACCAATTAGTATCCCCTTCTATTATGTTACATTCATATTAGATGTCAAGACTCTGTAAAATGAGGTACTTGCTGCTGGACTGTTGCAGTGTTCTACAATGTGCTCGACATGGCTGCTATCAACACGTGTTGTACAAGCAATGCCTTGTCAAGACAGTCAGCAGGAGAGATTTCATGATGGATCTGGCATGTGAGCTTTGTGAGAACCACATGAACGCAGAGAAAGAAGCTACAGTCACCAAGCAGGAAGCAGGTCCTGCTCTCCCTATTCCCCCAGGCACCACATCTCCCTCGGGGGAGAAAGAAGCTACAGTCACCAAGCAGGAAGCAGGTCCTGTTCTCCCTCTTCCCCCAGGCACCACATCTCCCTCGGGGGAGAAAGAAGCTACAGTCACCAAGCAGGCAGCAGGTCCTGTTCTCCCTTTTCCCCCAGGCACCACATCTCCCTCGGGGGAGAAAGAAGACACAGTCACCAAGCAGGAAGCAGGTCCTGTTCTCTCTCTTCCCCCAGGCACCACATCTCCCTCGGGGGAGAAAGAAGCTACAGTCACCAAGCAGGAAGCAGGTCCTGTTCTCCCTTTTCCCCCAGGCACCACATCTCCCTCGGGGGAGAAAGAAGCTACAGTCACCAAGCAGGCAGCAGGTCCTGTTCTCCCTTTTCCCCCAGGCACCACATCTCCCTCGGGGGAGAAAGAAGCTACAGTCACCAAGCAGGCAGCAGGTCCTGCTCTCCCTTTTCCCCCAGGCACCACATCTCCCTCGGGGGAGAAAGAAGCTACAGTCACCAAGCAGGAAGCAGGTCCTGTTCTCTCTCTTCCCCCAGGCACCACATCTCCCTCGGGGGAGAAAGAAGCTACAGTCACCAAGCAGGAAGCAGGTCCTGCTCTCCCTTTTCCCCCAGGCACCACATCTCCCTCGGGGGAGAAAGAAGCTACAGTCACCAAGCAGGAAGCAGGTCCTGTTCTCCCTTTTCCCCCAGGCACCACATCTCCCTCGGGGGAGAAAGAAGCTACAGTCACCAAGCAGGAAGCAGGTCCTGCTCTCCCTTTTCCCCCAGGCACCACATCTCCCTCGGGGGAGAAAGAAGCTACAGTCACCAAGCAGGAAGCAGGTCCTGTTCTCCCTTTTCCCCCAGGCACCACATCTCCCTCGGGGGAGAAAGAAGCTACAGTCACCAAGCAGGAAGCAGGTCCTGCTCTCCCTTTTCCCCCAGGCACCACATCTCCCTCGGGGGAGAAAGAAGCTACAGTCACCAAGCAGGCAGCAGGTCCTGTTCTCCCTTTTCCCCCAGGCACCACATCTCCCTCGGGGGAGAAAGAAGCTACAGTCACCAAGCAGGAAGCAGGTCCTGTTCTCCCTTTTCCCCCAGGCACCACATCTCCCTCGGGGGAGAAAAGAAGACACAATGTCAAGTCGGCAGGTGCACACCGAACAAGGCCAGTGAAAACCGATTAGATTTGTTTGTGGACGCGAAGCATAAAGAGAAGATGGGATTGATTCACGTGTAAAGGTGCGGTACAGTGTCTGATACAATCAACAAATTATTGTTTTAATATCTTGTCATCAATATATTTCCACAAATATGTATTTATGAAATTCATCTTTTACAATTGTTCACTGTTTTTTTTGTTTCTAATTTGTCAAAAGAAACTGTAAATTGACTTTATTAATTACTATAACTCTATTACTAATCAAATCTACAAATACAGTTGATCAAATGGATTACACTGTAGTGTTTTATTGTCAGGGAAATAGGCTGTAGGACAATTTTATTTTCTACTTTGGAGAATTAACAATTGTTGTTATTTTATTTATATATTTCCACTCATATTTCTTCATGTAATTTATCCTTTACAATAGTTTATACACTATGTATCAAGTGTTTATTTAACAAACCATGTTTTCACACCTTGCACCTTGCTGGTTGATATGCATCTGATGCATATGCTAAAGTGGACGCCTGGCAACTTTCTCTAGCGGGAACGTATATGCTGATAGACCAGGTGGTTCTAGTGTTAAGGACTGGTAGATGGGTGTTCTGATAGGCTGAAAGACCAGGTGGTTCTAGTGTTAAGGACTGGTAGATGGGTGTTCTGATAGGCTGATAGACCAGGTGGTTCTAGTGATAAGGACTGGTAGATGGGTGTTCTGATGGGCTGATAGACCAGGTGGTTCTAGTGTTAAGGACTGGTAGATGGGTGTTCTGATAGGCTGATAGACCAGGTGGTTCTAGTGTTAAGGACTGGTAGATGGGTGTTCTGATAGGCTGATAGACCAGGTGGTTCTAGTGTTAAGGACTGGTAGATGGGTGTTCTGATAGGCTGAAAGACCAGGTGGTTCTAGTGTTAAGGACTGGTAGATGGGTGTTCTGATAGGCTGATAGACCAGGTGGTTCTAGTGATAAGGACTGGTAGATGGGTGTTCTGATGGGCTGATAGACCAGGTGGTTCTAGTGTTAAGGACTGGTAGATGGGTGTTCTGATAGGCTGATAGACCAGGTGGTTCTAGTGTTAAGGACTGGTAGATGGGTGTTCTGATAGGCTGAAAGACCAGGTGGTTCTAGTGTTAATTAATGACTGGTAGATGGGTGTTCTGATAGGCTGATAGACCAGGTGGTTCTAGTGTTAATTAATGACTGGTAGATGGGTGTTCTGATAGGCTGATAGACCAGGTGGTTCTAGTGATAAGGACTGGTAGATGGGTGTTCTGATAGGCTGATAGACCAGGTGGTTCTAGTGATAAGGACTGGTAGATGGGTGTTCTGATAGGCTGATAGACCAGGTGGTTCTAGTGATAAGGACTGGTAGATGGGTGTTCTGATAGGCTGATAGTCCAGGTGGTTCTAGTGTTAAGGACTGGTAGATGGGTGTTCTGATAGGCTGATAGACCAGGTGGTTCTAGTGTTAATTAAGGACTGGTAGATGGGTGTTGACCATTCACTCATGCTGACCGGCTCCAGTACTTTGTTCTTGACTAAAGCCTCCAAGTCAGCCTAGACTTTTGGTCAGATAGGATAAGCTACAGGTCCTGCTTTCAGAAACTTTGGTTTGCTGTCTGGCTTAATGCCAAGCTTCCCTGTGATGTCGTTCATACAACCCTGTTGTCCATTAAATCTGTCTGTTTCTTTAAGATGGCAGGTAGGTCTCTGTCTCTATATGTGTCATTGTATTCACTGATGGCCAGTCAGTGTGATTTTCTCCAACTATGAACATCCCAGTAGTGACGCATAGTCTCCTTTCAGGAGGTAGAGTGGCAGCTTTCAGTTTGTCTGTATACCTGAACTGTGACATCAGTGATGTCTCTCAAGGTGACAGATTCACCTGTGTAAGTCTTTAACACGAGGTGCGCTGGTTGAAGTGGAAGGTGTTTCAGTGTGATTTCCTGGTCTGATGAGTCACTCACCTCAGTGTTCTCTTACTCAACAGTGTGAACATGTTTCTTGTTTCCCGTTTTGCATTTTCTGTTCTCTTTTTGTTTCTAGAGGATTTGTCAAGTGTGTATTTTTTTACCACAGGCTGGACAATCCATGTCCTTACACCAGCATGTAGAATCCTGACATCCCTTTATACCACAGGCTGGGCAATCCATGTCCTTACACCAGCATGTAGAATCCTGACATCCCTTTATACCACAGGCTGGACAATCCATGTCCTTACACCAGCATGTAGAATCCTGACATCCCTTTATACCACAGGCTGGACAATCCATGTCCTTACACCAGCATGTAGAATCCTGACATCCCTTTATACCACAGGCTGGGCAATCCATGTCCTTACACCAACATGTAGAATCCTGACATCCCTTTATACCACAGGCTGGACAATCCATGTCCTTACACCAGCATGTAGAATCCTGACATCCCTTTATACCACAGGCTGGACAATCCATGTCCTTACACCAGCATGTAGAATCCTGACATCCCTTTATACCACAGGCTGGACAATCCATGTCCTTACACCAGCATGTAGAATCCTGACATCCCTTTATACCACAGGCTGGGCAATCCATGTCCTTACACCAACATGTCGAATCCTGACATCCCTTTATACCACAGGCTGGACAATCCATGTCCTTACACCAGCATGTAGAATCCTGACATCCCTTTATACCACAGGCTGGACAATCCATGTCCTTACACCAGCATGTAGAATCCTGACATCCCTTTATACCACAGGCTGGGCAATCCATGTCCTTACACCAGCATGTAGAATCCTGACATCCCTTTATACCACAGGCTGGACAATCCATGTCCTTACACCAGCATGTAGAATCCTGACATCCCTTTATACCACAGGCTGGGCAATCCATGTCCTTACACCAGCATGTAGAATCCTGACATCCCTTTATACCACAGGCTGGACAATCCATGTCCTTACACCAGCATGTAGAATCCTGACATCCCTTTATACCACAGGCTGGACAATCCATGTCCTTACACCAGCATGTAGAATCCTGACATCCCTTTATACCACAGGCTGGACAATCCATGTCCTTACACCAACATGTAGAATCCTGACATCCCTTTATACCACAGGCTGGACAATCCATGTCCTTACACCAGCATGTAGAATCCTGACATCCCTTTATACCACAGGCTGGACAATCCATGTCCTTACACCAGCATGTAGAATCCTGACATCCCTTTATACCACAGGCTGGACAATCCATGTCCTTACACCAGCATGTAGAAGAAGCCTGATGTCCCACCTTGCCACAGTGGAAGCATGTGACTTGATTTTCCCGTCTCTGATTTTCAGTTGAAACTCTGCGCACTTTTCCTTTTTTTGGGATCAACTTTTTTATTTATTATAAAGGAACACAGACAAGAACAAAAAGCAGCAGGAATGGTTATACAGCTAGAGACACAATACTGTTAAAATATAAATATCAGTATATTATGTAAACCAGGTATTGCAGGTAAATACAATTATAATTAACCACATATAAAATCACTCACCTGAGCTGCATCAACCCCTCCTGGGACCACCCCAACCCACCCTCCATCCCCTCCTGGGACCACCCCAACCCACCCTCCTACCCCTCCTGGGACCACCCCAATCCACCCTCCTACCCCTCCTGGGACCACCCCAACCCACCCTCCATCCCCTCCTGGGACCACCCCAACCCACCCTCCAACCCCTCCTGGTACCACCCCAACCCACCCTCCAACCCCTCCTGGGACCACCCCAACCCACCCTCCATCCCCTCCTGTGACCACCCCAACCCACCCTCCAACCCCTCCTGGGACCACCCCAACCCACCCTCCATCCCCTCCTGGGACCACCCCACCCCACCCTCCATCCCCTCCTGGGACCAACCCAACCCACCCTCCTACACCTCCTGGGACCAACCCAACCCACCCTCCAACACCTCCTGGGACAGATTTTGACTCATATTGAGTGATAAGACTGAGCTATTTAAAAACACTTTTTCAACATTTCAAGATAGCAGTTAGTTCAGTTTGATCTTATTAAAGACAGCTGTATCATTTTTTTATTCATTTTGACATATTGTTTGGGACCACTTTTTTTGCTCTGTTTGAAGGCTGTCAGCTTCTTCTCAGGAAGAGAATCCCTTAGCCTTTCGACTAATTTTGGGTTAGTTCGACTAATTTTGGGTTAGTTCTCTCAAGAAGAACTAACCCATCTCAACATGACAGAAAGTAAGACAGGGAAACCCATCTCAACATGACAGAAAGTAAGACAGGAGAACCTATTTCAACATGACAGAGAGTAAGTCAGGAGTCCCTGACCTTATCTTCTCTCAAGAAGATGTCTGGTAGGCCCATTTAAATACCTTTTTTGGACATTTCAAGAGCCGTCCGCCAGTCCGGAGCCGCCAGAGCCGCCCGCCAGTCCAGAGCCGCCCGCCAGTCCGGAGCTGCCCGCCAGTCCAGAGCCGCCCGCCAGTCCAGAGCCGCCAGAGCCGCCCGCCAGTCCAGAGCCACCTAAGTGGGCGAAGCCTAGGGTGGAGCGGAGTCCACGTCCCGAACCTAAGCCACCTCCAGTATAGGTGGGTTGGGGAGGGGGGGTGTAGCACTAGTGCCGTCGTTGACGGCAGCCACCCTCCCTTCCCTCCCTTTTTGTTTAGGGGGTATTTGGGTTTTGTTTTTGTTCTTGTTTTGGGGGGGATTTTGGTTTTTCTTTTTAGGTGCATTCTGGGGTCTGCACCTTTAGGGGGGGTACTGTCACGTCCTGACCAGCAGAGGGAGTAATTGTATTATATTTGGTCAGGACGTGGCAGAGGGGTATTTGTTTCATATGGTTCGGGTTGTGTGTGTTATTTAAGGGGTGTTTGATTTATGTAGTCTGGGGTTTAAGTTTTGTTCTAGTGTTGGTGTCACGTCCTGACCAGCAGATGGAGCTAATGTTTTAGTTTTGGGGTCAGGACGTGGCAGTTTTTTGTATGAGAATGTTTGTATTGTTGATTGGGACTTCCAATTGAAGGCAGGTGTGTTGAGTTGCCGTTGATTGGAAGTCCTATATAGGTGTGTGTGTTTTTCTTTGGGGTTATTGGTGGTTGTTCTTGCACTGCGTTTTTGTATGCCTGTAAGACTGTCCCTGTTGTGTTTATTGTTTTTTCAGTGGATGCTTTACTCCTTTTTAAAAAATTAAAATATGAGCATCCATATTCCCGCTGCGCCTTGGTCCTCCTTTCAACAGCACGAAGGATTTTGTGACAGAACCACCCACCAAAGGACCAAGCAGCAGAAGAGGAGGAAGCCACTGGAGAAAAAAATGGAGGAATGGACCTGGCAGGACGAAAGACAATTCTGGGAGGACAAGTTAAGGGAGCTAAGGGAACCTGAGAGGCAGCCCCAACATTTTTTTTTTGGGGGGGCACACGAGTAGTTTGGCCAGGCCAGGGAAGAGCCGTAAGCCAGCTACCCGTGACTACAGGGAGGTGCGTATGAGGTGGAGGGCGCCATGTTACGCTGAGGTACGCACCATCTCGCCTATACGGACGCACAGCCCAGTCCGCCCGGTACCAGCAGGTGCCAGGGCAAGGTGAGCATCGAGCGGAAGGGGTGAAGCCAACCCTGCACTCAAGACCACCAGTGCGCCCTTTCGGTCCGGTGTTTCCCGCTAGACGCACTAGCATGGAGGTGCGTGTCTCCAGGCTGGCACGTCCAGTACCAGCCCCACGCATCAGGAGTCTAGTGCGTCAGCCCAGTCTCGCCAGGCGTAAGTCGCCAGAGCTGCCCGCAAGTCAACAGTCACCAGAGCTGCCCGCCAGTCAACAGTCGCCAGAGCTGCCCGCCAGTCAACAGTCACCAGAGCTGCCCGCCAGTCGTACGTCGCCAGAGCTGCCCGCCAGTCGTACGTCGCCAGAGCTGCCCGCCAGTCGTACGTCACCAGAGCTGCCCGCCAGTCGTACGTCACCAGAGCTGCCCGCCAGTCAGGAGTCACCAGAGCCGCCCGCTAGTCAGGAGCCGCCAGAGCCGCCCGCTAGTCAGAAGCTGCCAGAGTGGCCCGACTGCCCGGAACTGCCAGAGTGGCCCGACTGCCCGGTTCTGCCAGGGTGGCCAGACTGCCCGGTTCTGCTAGAGTGGCCAGACTGCCCGGTTCTGCCAGAGTGGCCAGACTGCCCGGTTCTGCCAGAGTGGCCAGACTGCCCGGAACTGCCAGAGTGGCCAGACTGCCCGGTTCTGCCAGACTGCCCGGTTCTGCCAGAGTGGCCAGACTGCCCGGTTCTGCCAGAGTGGCCCGACTGCCCGGTTCTGCCAGAGTGGCCCGACTGCCCGGTTCTGCCAGAGTGGCCCGACTGCCCGGTTCTGCCAGAGTGGCCCGACTGCCCGGTTCTGCCAGAGTGGCCCGACTGCCCGGTTCTGCCAGAGGTGCCCGCCTGCCCGGATCTGCCAGGGTGCCCTGCCTGCCCTCCGGCCCAGCCCGAGTGGCCCTCCTGTCCTCCGGCCCAGCCCGAGTGGCCCTCCTGTCCTCCGGCCCAGCCCGACTGGCCCTCCTGCCCCCCGGCCCAGCCCGAGTGGCCCGAGTGGCCCCCGGCCCAGCCCGAGTGGCCCTCCTGCCCTCCGGCCCAGCCCGAGTGGCCCTCCTGTCCTCCGGCCCAGCCCGAGTGGTCCTCCTGTCTCCGGCCCAGCCCGAGTGGCCCGCATGTCTTCCGACCCAGCCCGAGTGGTCGGTCTGCCAGGGTCAGCCCGAGTGGCCCGTCTGCCCGGTGCAGCTATCGGCGCCACCAAAGTGGGCGACGCCGAAGGTGGAGCGAGGTCCACGTCCTGCACCTGAGCCACCTCCAGGATAGGTGGGTTGGGGAGGGAGGGTGTAGCACAGTGCCGTCGGTGACAGCAGCCACCCCCCTTCCCTCCCTTATTGTTTAGGGGTTATTGTTTATGGGTTTTTTGTTGGTGTTTTCTGTTGGTAGGTGCATTCCGGGGTCTGCACCTTTAGGGGGGGGGGGTACTGTCACGTCCTGACCAGCAGATGGAGCTATTGTTTTAGTTTTGGGGTCAGGACGTGGCAGTTTTGTGTATGGGAATGTTTGTATTGTTGATTGGGACTTCCAATTGAAGGCAGGTGTGTTGAGTTGCCTTTGATTGGAAGTCCTATATAGGTGTGTGTGTTTTTCTTTGGGGTTGTGGGTGGTTGTTCTTGCACTGCGTTTTTGTATGCCTGTAAGACTGTCCCTGTTGTGTTTATTGTTTTTTCAGTGGATGCTTTACTCCTTTTTTAAAAATTAAAATATGAGCATCCATATTCCCGCTGCGCCTTGGTCCTCCTTTCAACAGCACGATGGATTTTGTGACAGTTGGTTTTCTATGGTTTATCTAGTTGTTCTGTTTCTTTGTTAGTCTGTGTGGCTCCCGATCAGGAACAGCTGTATGTCGTTGTTCCTGATTGGGAGTCATATATTAGGAGTGTGTTTTCACCTGGGGTTTGTGGGTTGTTGATTTTGCACTGCTGTATGTAAGTCCAAAAAATGACAAACCGACAGACAGGCTTTCTTGTTTTCCGTGTTCATTTTATTCTAATTAAATAGAAGAATGAGCATTCCCATCTGCGTTTTGTCATCCATTCACCACGACAGCCATTACAACATGAGACAGGGAGAAGCAATGTAAAATCAATAATTAAATTGTTTCCACAATTAACATGCTTTTTCTTGTTTCAAGTATGTTTTATTATGAAAAGTACAATATAACCATGTATACTTGTACAACTATGGAGCGTATGTCCACATATAATTGTACAATTTGTTTTTCCAACATAAAAGACAAGAAATGATCACATTGGTATTTTAACGGTGTTATTGTAAGAGTTTAAATGTTTAAACAGAGGATACATCTAAAACAGGATAAAACAAGTGCAGTATGTTGTGAGAATGTTACTTTAACGTCGACTCATAACGTCACACTATAACTTCATGGGAGTCTTGTGGAAAGACTGCATGTTGTTTTGGGTGGATTGAGTGACGTCTTCATCAACATTTTGCAGAATATTCCGGTAATATTTTCACCTCTTGTCGGCTGCAGACATTCATAAGGAGTTCCAGTAGTTTATTTGTCATTTGCAGGTATTAAAAGTAATACATACATTGTAATTCCTTGTTGGATCTCTCTCACATACAGGACAGTACATACCAGAGGAGGCTGCCGAGGGGAGGACGGCTCATAATAATGTCTGGAACAGAGTGAATGAAATGGAACACATGGAAACCACGTGTTTAATACCATTCCACTTATTCCACTCCAGCCATTACAAGCCTGTCCTCCCTAAATAAGGTCCCACCAGCCTCCTGTGGTACAAACACAAACAGTAAAATATATCATAAAAAATGCAAAGTGGTAAAAGATCAGAAAATATTACAAGCCTGTCATGTTTGTGTGTGTGTGTGTGTGTGTTCAGTTATTATTTCAGGGACACTGAGGATTCATCATAAACCCAAAACCCTGGATAGAGGGGCTCAGTGAATGTGGAGGTGAATGTGATCAGGTGGGTCAGTGTGTCAGAGGAGGCTCTATAGAAGGACAGAGTGCCGGCTGACCAGTCCAGATACACTCCTACTCTGTGGGAGCTGGAGGAGGGGACGTCTATGGTAGTGGGATTATTATTATGACAGGCAGAGTAACTGTTGTCATAGCAGAACAGACACCAGGACTTGTCATTGTGTCCAAGCCAACAGTCCTCACCCCTTCCTCTCCTGTTGATTCCTTTATATGTCACTCCTATATCAGCCCCCATTATCCCACTCCACTCCACCTCCCAGTAACAGCGCCCAGTCAGACCCTCTCTACACAGCACCTGTCTATAGTCCTCAAATCTCTCTGGGTGATCAGGATACGGCTGCTCCTCTCTCCTACATGTCACCTTTCTGTTCTCCTCAGACAGAGAGAGGAATCTGTTTACTGTGTTTAGGTCCAGTGTGAGATCACAGACATCTGATGGATGAAACCAGACACAATATTAGAAATCATCATCATTCACATTAGAATGTTAACTCACTTTTCACTAATTCATTTAATGTAGATGTTTCTAGGTATCAAAAGGAGAAGTTAAGGTAACTTGAGACTTGTTGAATGATCATATGTTATACTGTCTGGTAATATAATACACACTTATTCACATTAATTACACACACACACACACACACACACATCAACTCTTTGTAAACGTTGGTGTCCCTGATTTCTGCTTCTGTAGAACTACAGATGATATTTAATATGACCAAGTCAGTAATGATGGTGGTCTTTGACTTAACTTGAATTAAGACTTATTCTTAGTCATATTCTTCACAGCAGTCAACACTCACATTTTCTAAGTCCAGGTTTCATTCTGTTCTCTCCACCATGTTCCAGACTGTAGCGGTAAGCAGAAAAACAGACAGTCATTGAGGGATACACCTGAACTCACACACACACACACACACACACACACACACACACACACACACACACACACACACACACACACACACACACACACTGGTCAAGCGTTGGTAAGAGCGTTTTCTGTGTGTGTGAGTCCAGTGTGTGTGTGTGAGTCCAGTGTGTGTGTGTGTGTGTGAGTCCAGTGTGTGTGTGTGTGTGTGTGAGTCCAGTGTGTGTGTGAGTCCAGTGTGTGTGTGTGTGTGTGTGAGTCCAGTGTGTGTGTGTGTGAGTCCAGTGTGTGTGTGTGTGAGTCCAGTGTGTGTGAGTGTGTGTGTGTGAGTCCAGTGTGTGTGTGTCCAGTGTGTGTGTCCAGTGTGTGTGTCCAGTGTGTGAGTGTGTATTTGTCCTGTGTGTGTGTGTGTGTCCTGTGTGTGTGTGTGTGTGTGTCCTGTGTGTGTGTGTGTGTGTGTGTGTGTCCTGTGTGTGTGTGTGT
>NW_027675360.1:797500-910000 GCF_965601325.2 Salmo salar
TTGTTGTGCTGATTGACTGGCGGTTATTGGAGGGAAAAGATTTCCTCAACATCAACGCCATAGTAAAACGCTGTTTTTGGATATAAATATGAACATGATAGAACAAAAAATGCATGTATTGTCTAACATAATGTCCTAGGAGTGTCATCTGATGGAGATTGTCAAACGTTAGTGCATAATTTTAGCTGGTTTTCTGCTTTTGGTGACGCCTGTCTTTGAAGTGACAAAACATTACACACAGCTATTTTCAATGTACTCTCCTAACATAATTTAACTTTATGCTTTCGCCGTAAAGCCTTTTTGAAATCGGACAACGTGGTAAGATTAAGGAGATGTTTATCTTTCAAAGGGTGTAAGATAGTTGTATGTTTGAGAAATTTGAATTATGACATTTAATTGTTTTCAAATTTGGCGCTCTTGATATTTCACCTGTTGTTGATAGGGTGTACCAGGGGTGGGACGCTTGCCCATAGAGGTTAAATGTGGCTCTAAACTCCAACATTTTGGATTTCAGATCAAATGTTTCATATGAGGTGACAGTATATAATGTCACCTTTTATATGAGGATATTTTCATACATATCTGTTTCACCATTTAGAAAAATAAAAGCACTTTATCTATCTAGTCCCCCTATACCTGTTAGGGCTATGGGGCAGTATTGACACGGCCGGATAAAAACGTAACCCGATTTAATCTGGTTACTACTCCTGCCCAGTAACTAGAATATGCATATAATTATTGGCTTTGGATAGAAAACACCCTAAAGTTTCTAAAACTGTTTGAATGGTGTCTGTGTATAACAGAACTCAAATGGCAGGCCAAAACCTGAGAAGATTCCATGCAGGAAGTGGCCTGTCTGACAAGTTGTGTTTCATCTTGGCTCTTTTTATTGAAGACTGAGGATCTTTGCTCTAACGTGACACTTCCTACGGCTCCCATACGCTCTCAGAGCCTGGGAAAAAGCTGAACGATATCGATGCAGCCTCTGGCTGAAACACATTATCGCTTTTGGCAAATGGCCGATCAGAGGACAATGGGCTTAGGCGCGTGCCCGAGTCGACCCCATGCTTTATTTTCTTTCTTCTTTTTATCTAAACGCAGATTCCCGGTCGGAATATTATCGCTTTCTTATGAGAAAAATGGCATAAAAAATTGATTTTAAACAGCGGTTGACATGCTTCGAAGTACGGTAATGGAATATTTAGAATTTTTTTGTCACGAATTGCGCCATGCTCGTCACCCTTCTTTACCCTTTCGGATAGTGTCTTGAACGCACGAACAAAACGCCGCTGTTTGGATATAACTATGGATTATTTTGAACCAAACCAACATTTGTTATTGAAGTAGAAGTCCTGGGAGTGCATTCTGACGAAGACAGCAAAGGTAATAACATTTTTCTTATAGTAAATCTGACTTTGGTGAGTGCTAAACTTGCTGGGTGTCTAAATAGCTAGCCCTGTGATGCCGGGCTATCTACTGAGAATATTGCAAAATGTGCTTTCACCGAAAAGCTATTTTAAAATTGGACATATCGAGTGCATAGAGGAGTTGTGTATCTATAATTCTTAAAATAATTGTTGTGCTTTTTGTGAACGTTTATCGTGAGTAATTTAGTAAGTTCACCGGCAGTGTTCGGTGGGAATGCTAGTCCCATGCTAGTCACATGCTAATGTAAAAAGCTGTTTTTTGATATAAATATGAACTTGATTGAACAAAACATGCATGTATTGTATAACATAATGTCCTAGGTTTGTCATCTGATGAAGATCATCAAAGGTTAGTGCTGCATTTAGCTGTGGTTTGGGTTTATGTGACATTATATGCTAGCTTGAAAAATGGGTGTCTGATTATTTCTGGCTGGGTACTCTGCTGACATAATCTAATGTTTTGCTTTCGTTGTAAAGCCTTTTTGAAATCGGACAGTGTGGTTAGATTAACGAGAGTCTTGTCTTTAAAATGGTGTAAAATAGTCATATGTTTGAGAAATTGAAGTTTTTGCATTTTTGAGGTTTTTGAATAACGCGCCACAGGATTACACTGGCTGTTACGTAGGTGGGACGATTTGGTGCCACCTGGCCTAGAGAGGTTAAAGAAGTCATATGTTTCCTGACCAATTCACTCATAGTGTATTAAATTAGTCAAAAGTTTAGTGTTTGGTCCCATATTCTTTGACTGCAACGACTACATCAAGCTAACCTCTCACCATTACCAATAACAGAGGCTACAACAAAACATGCTAACCTCTCACCATTACCAATAACAGAGGATACAACAAAACATGCTAACCTCTCACCCTTACCAATAACAGAGGATACAACAAAACATGCTAACCTCTCACCATTACCAATAACAGAGAATACAACAAAACATGCTAACCTCTCACCATTACTAATAACAGAGGATACAACAAAACATGCTAACCTCTCACCATTGCCAATAACAGAGGCTACAACAAAACATGCTAACCTCTTACCATTACCAATAACAGAGGCTACAACAAAACATGCTAACCTCTCACCATTACCAATAACAGAGGCTACAACAAAACAAGCTAACCTCTTACCATTACCAATAACAGAGACTACAACAAAACATGCTAACCTCTCACCATTACCAATAACAGAGGCTACAACAAAACATGCTAACCTCTCACCATTACCAATAACAGAGACTACAACAAAACATGCTAACCTCTCACCATTACCAATAACAGAGGATACAACAAAACATGCTAACCTCTCACCATTACCAATAACAGAGGCTACAACAAAACAAGCTAACCTCTCACCATTACCAATAACAGAGGCTACAACAAAACATGCTAACCTCTCACCATTACCAATAACAGAGGCTACAACAAAACATGCTAACCTCTCACCATTACCAATAACAGAGGCTACAACAAAACATGCTAACCTCTCACCATTACCAATAACAGAGGCTACAACAACACATGCTAACCTCTCACCATTACCAATAACAGAGGCTACAACAACACATGCTAACCTCTCACCATTACCAATAACAGAGGCTACAACAAAACATGCTAACCTCTCACCATTACCAATAACAGAGGCTACAACAAAACATGCTAACCTCTCACCATTACCAATAACAGAGGATACAACAAAACATGCTAACCTCTCACCATTACCAATAACAGAGGCTACAACAAAACAAGCTAACCTCTCACCATTACCAATAACAGAGACTACAACAAAACATGCTAACCTCTCACCATTACCAATAACAGAGGCTACAACAAAACATGCTAACCTCTCACCATTACCAATAACAGAGACTACAACAAAACATGCTAACCTCTCACCATTACCAATAACAGAGGATACAACAAAACATGCTAACCTCTCACCATTACCAATAACAGAGGCTACAACAAAACAAGCTAACCTCTCACCATTACCAATAACAGAGGCTACAACAAAACATGCTAACCTCTCACCATTACCAATAACAGAGGCTACAACAAAACATGCTAACCTCTCACCATTACCAATAACAGAGGCTACAACAAAACATGCTAACCTCTCACCATTACCAATAACAGAGGCTACAACAACACATGCTAACCTCTCACCATTACCAATAACAGAGGCTACAACAACACATGCTAACCTCTCACCATTACCAATAACAGAGGCTACAACAAAACATGCTAACCTCTCACCATTACCAATAACAGAGGCTACAACAAAACATGCTAACCTCTCACTATTACCAATAACAGAGGATACAACAAAACATGCTAACCTCTCACCATTACCAATAACAGAGGCTACAACAAAACATGCTAACCTCTCACCATTACCAATAACAGAGGATTCAACAAAACATGCTAACCTCTCACCATTACCAATAGAGGCTACAACAAAACATGCTAACCTCTCACCATTACCAATAACAGAGGCTACAACAAAACATGCTAACCTCTCACCATTACCAATAACAGAGGATACAACAAAACATGCTAACCTCTCACCATTACCAATAACAGAGGCTACAACAAAACATGCTAACCTCTCACCATTACCAATAACAGAGGCTACAACAACACATGCTAACCTCTCACCATT
Source organism: Salmo salar (assembly GCF_965601325.2). Lineage (NCBI taxonomy): Eukaryota > Metazoa > Chordata > Actinopteri > Salmoniformes > Salmonidae > Salmo > Salmo salar. The sequence continues at coordinate 801,595 of NW_027675360.1, forward strand.
ACCAATAACAGAGGCTACAACAAAACAAGCTAACCTCTCACCATTACCAATAACAGAGGCTACAACAAAACAAGCTAACCTCTCACCATTACCAATAACAGAGGCTACAACAAAACATGCTAACCTCTCACCATTACCAATAACAGAGGGTACAACGAAACACTTGTTGACCAACTACAGGAATACTAACCTCAAAGTCTCCAGTCTGCAGTGGGGATCCTCCAGTCCAGCAGAGAGCAGCTCCACTCCTGAATCCTTCAGGTCATTGTTACTCAGGTCCAGCTCTCTCAGGTGTGAGTGGTTTGAACTGAGAACTGAGGCCAACACTTTACAGGATGTGTCTGTGAGTTTACAGCCAGTGAGTCTGCCAACACAGAAGAAATACAATGACAGACATTTTGTATTAAAATGATACGCTTAGCTTTCTCTGTTTACGCTGTTACCCGTTTACAAATAATGTGTTGGGTTTGACCTCAGAGCTGAGACCAGAGAAGCACAGCCTTCCTCTGTGACTAGACAGCCTGACAGCCTGCAAAGAGTCAAATCATATTAAAACCACACTGCTATTCTTTGGCTGGTGAAAATAGTGGCAGTATATTTCTTCAAAATATTCAGATACATCAGTGTCCTGAAACCTGCCATATCTACTCATACATTAAAGTATCATATTATAAATTACAAATTATCAAAGTTTTGCCTGCAGATAGAAACATGTATAGTACAAATATTTGAGTAGACTGACCAGACCAGTTTAAAAGCAGTATCAGTCAAAAGACAGACAGTGAGGTATCAGATTTAGATTGTATTGAGTATACAGTCCACACCATATCTATTTTGACAGTGAAGATAACATTTTAAATGTGGCTCTATACTCCAACATTTTGGATTTCAGATCAAATGTTTCATATGAGGTGACAGTATATAATGTCACCTTTTATTTGAGGATATTTTCATACATATCTGATTCACCATTTAGAAAAATGAAAGCACTTTATGCATCTAGTCCCCCTATTTAAAGAAGTCATATGTTTTCTGACCAATTCACTCATAGTGTATTAAATTAGTCAAAAGTTTAGTATTTGGTCCCATATTCTTTGACTGCAATGACTACATCAACCCTGTGACTGCCATGATTGAGAAAGATCATGAATAATAATGAGTGAGAGAGTTACAGAGGCTACAACAAAACATGCTAACCTCTCACCATTACCAATAACAGAGGATACAACAAAACATGCTAACCTCTCACCATTACCAATAACAGAGGCTACAACTAAACATGCTAACCTCTCACCATTACCAATAACAGAGGCTACAACAAAACATGCTAACCTCTCACCATTACCAATAACAGAGGCTACAACAAAACATGCTAACCTCTCACCATTACCAATAACAGAGGCTACAACAAAACATGCTAACCTCTCACCATTACCAATAACAGTGGCTACAACAAAACATGCTAACCTCTCACCATTACCAATAACAGAGGATACAACAAAACATGCTAACCTCTCACCATTACCAATAACAGAGGCTACAACAAAACATGCTAACCTCTCACCATTACCAATAACAGAGGATACAACAAAACATGCTAACCTCTCACCATTACCAATAACAGAGGCTACAACTAAACATGCTAACCTCTCACCATTACCAATAACATAGGCTACAACAAAACATGCTAACCTCTCACCATTACCAATACAGAGACTACAACAAAACATGCTAACCTCTCACCATTACCAATAACAGAGGCTACAACAAAACATGCTAACCTCTCACCATTACCAATAACAGAGGATACAACAAAACATGCTAACCTCTCACCATTACCAATAACAGAGGCTACAACAAAACATGCTAACCTCTCACCATTACCAATAACAGAGGATTCAACAAAACATGCTAACCTCTCACCATTACCAATAGAGGCTACAACAAAACATGCTAACCTCTCACCATTACCAATAACAGAGGCTACAACAAAACATGCTAACCTCTCACCATTACCAATAACAGAGGATACAACAAAACATGCTAACCTCTCACCATTACCAATAACAGAGGCTACAACAAAACATGCTAACCTCTCACCATTACCAATAACAGAGGCTACAACAACACATGCTAACCTCTCACCATTACCAATAACAGAGGCTACAACAAAACAAGCTAACCTCTCACCATTACCAATAACAGAGGCTACAACAAAACAAGCTAACCTCTCACCATTACCAATAACAGAGGCTACAACAAAACAAGCTAACCTCTCACCATTACCAATAACAGAGGCTACAACAAAACAAGCTAACCTCTCACCATTACCAATAACAGAGGGTACAACGAAACACTTGTTGACCAACTACAGGAATACTGACCTCAGAGTCTCCAGTCTGCAGTGGGGATCCTCCAGTCCAGCAGAGAGCAGCTTCACTCCTGAATCCTTCAGGTCATTGTTACTCAGGTCCAGCTCTCTCAGGTGTGAGGGGTTTGAACTGAGAACTGAGGCCAACACTTTACAGGATGTGTCTGTGAGTTTACAGCCAGTGAGTCTGCCAACACAGAAGAAATACAATGACAGACATTTTGTATTAAAATGACACGCTTAGCTTTCTCTGTTTACGCTGTTACCCGTTTACAAATAATGTGTTGGGTTTGACCTCAGAGCTGAGACCAGAGAAGCACAGCCTTCCTCTGTGACTAGACAGCCTGACAGCCTGCAAAGAGTCAAATCATATTAAAACCACACTGCTATTCTTTGGCTGGTGAAAATAGTGGCAGTATATTTCTTCAAAATATTCAGATACATCAGTGTCCTGAAACCTGCCATATCTACTCATACATTAAAGTATCATATTATAAATTACAAATTATCAAAGTTTTGCCTGCAGATAGAAACATGTATAGTACAAATATTTGAGTAGACTGACCAGACCAGTTTAAAAGCAGTATCAGTCAAAAGACAGACAGTGAGGTATCAGATTTAGATTGTATTGAGTATACAGTCCACACCATATCTATTTTGACAGTGAAGATAACATTTTAAATGTGGCTCTATACTCCAACATTTTGGATTTCAGATCAAATGTTTCATATGAGGTGACAGTATATAATGTCACCTTTTATTTGAGGATATTTTCATACATATCTGATTCACCATTTAGAAAAATGAAAGCACTTTATGCATCTAGTCCCCCTATTTAAAGAAGTCATATGTTTTCTGACCAATTCACTCATAGTGTATTAAATTAGTCAAAAGTTTAGTATTTGGTCCCATATTCTTTGACTGCAATGACTACATCAACCCTGTGACTGCCATGATTGAGAAAGATCATGAATAATAATGAGTGAGAGAGTTACAGAGGCTACAACAAAACATGCTAACCTCTCACCATTACCAATAACAGAGGATACAACAAAACATGCTAACCTCTCACCATTACCAATAACAGAGGCTACAACTAAACATGCTAACCTCTCACCATTACCAATAACAGAGGCTACAACAAAACATGCTAACCTCTCACCATTACCAATAACAGAGGCTACAACAAAACATGCTAACCTCTCACCATTACCAATAACAGAGGCTACAACAAAACATGCTAACCTCTCACCATTACCAATAACAGTGGCTACAACAAAACATGCTAACCTCTCACCATTACCAATAACAGAGGATACAACAAAACATGCTAACCTCTCACCATTACCAATAACAGAGGCTACAACAAAACATGCTACCCTCTCATCATTACCAATTTATTTATTTATTTCACCTTTATTTAACCAGGTAGGCAAGTTGAGAACAAGTTCTCATTTACAATTACGACCTGGCCAAGTTAAAGCAAAGCAGTTCGACACATATAACAACACAGAGTAACACATGGAGTTAAACAAATGTAACCCTCTCACCAGGCTTGAATATGACTCTCACAACATTAACATATGTAGAGTATCTCAGCAGCATGGGATGTTAGGTGAGAAGGACATCTCCAATAAGAATTCCTATTGTAAACTATCTAGGGTTATGACAATAGGGTATTAACTTCAGATGAAATGATTATAGGTTTCTGTTATTGAATCAGGATAAACCATCCCATGCATTAAATTAAAACAATTAATGACTCCACCAAGGCAACATACATAATGTTCCATATGTGTATTAAAACATTTTCAAACACAAATACATGTTCAGACACAACATCAAAAGAAAAAAATAATAATAATAAACCCCAATGAGTCGTGCACAACCCGTGTCCAAATTAAGCACCTCACATTGTGGTTACTCACGACTTGGTAGATATTCCCTCAGCGAAGTATGGCAGTTCCATGCAGGTTTCCTCACAAAGTCCAAGGCAGCACAGCTACCCATGCAGACAGTACTCCTTAGTAACCGATATCCCCATGGCAACACGAACTCGTTAAGCTTCCCAAGCAATTATCTCCCGGTGTCACACGATGCTAGGCTAACCTCTAGGCTGGCTAATACCTCCACGACGAGACGGTAGCTTCAGTCTTTACTAAGTTTTAACAAAATTATAACAACTCTTTTATTAAATAAAACATGTATTTCCCTTCATGTCTTAGTAGCTATGGGTTTTGTTGTAGTTCTGTCGTCTTCTTTTATAATTTTTCTTCACCAACCGTCCTGAGGTAAAACGTCCATCCTTTCATCAACGTCTTTTTCCCTCCCGTTAACCAGGTCAACTCCCATTGGCCACAACTTAACAAGCGACCTTATTGGTCAAAACGTAAACTTCAAAGTAAAACAAACTATTCATCAACTTCCGGTTTGGAGCGAGCAGTCGCACCACGCTTCGCTCCACAGGTAATATTCCACTTCGCTACATTACAACGGCTTGATTTGTTTGATCTGAGCAATTCTTCTTAGCTAGCTACATAGCCGTCTTTGTATCAAAGATAATTGTGTAGTTTAGAGTAACTGAGTAATTATCGAGGCTAGCTATCTTCGTCCTCCTAACGTAGTCAACACTGCTAGCTGCTAACTAGCTAGTCATCACTGTTAGCTGGCCAACTTCTACCGACTAGCAGCACCGCAGAAACTATTACATTACAACGCAACGACTTGATTAGTGTGGTGTTAGTGTTAGTTAGCCAGCTACATAGTTGTCTGTGCTGTCTCTGTATCTAAGATAATTGTGTAGTTTGAGTTTGAGTATTATGGAGGTGTGCTAGCCAGCCGCGACGCGGCGCCAGACTTACTCAACACACCTAGTCATCATTAACCCACTGCCAGATAGCCATCCGTTACCGACTAGCAGCGCTGTAGTTACTAATACTTCACAACGGAACGATTTGACTAGTGCAGTGTTACCTAGCTAGCTACCTAGTTGTCTTTGTCATAGCTTGATAATTGTTAATTGATAATTGTTAGCTAGCCAGCCATCGAGGTTAGCTAGCCAGCTATTTCCGTCCCCCGCGACGCCATTTTTCCTAACCTAGCCAACTATTACCGACGAGCAGCATTGTTGAAACTAAATACACTACAAGGAACGTCTTGATTAGTGTTATGTTAGCTAGCTAGCTACAAAGTTGCTTTGTATCATGACAAGGTGTAGTACTGAAACTACCGAGGTTACCTAGCCAGCTACACGTTCAAAGTCAACAACGCAGCCACTGCTAGCTAGCCTACTCCACCAGCCAGCAGTACTGTATCATTTTAGTCAATAACATTTTTGCAACGTAAGCTTAACTTCCTGAACATTCGAGACGTGTAGTCCACTTGTCACTCCAATCTCATTTGCATTAGCGTAGCCTCTTCTGTAGCTTGTCTACTATGTGTCTGCCTATCCCTGTTCTCTCTCCTCTGCACAGGCCATACAAACGCTCCACACCGCGTGGCCGCTGCCGCTCTAACCTGGTGGTCCCAGCGCGCACGACCCACGTGGAGTTCCAGGTCTCCGGCAGCCTCTGGAACTGCCGGTCTGCGGCCAACAAGGCTGAGTTCATCTCAGCCTATGCTACCCTCCAGTCCCTAGACTTCCTGGCGCTGACGGAAACATGGATCACCACAGATAACACTGCTACTCCTACTGCTCTCTCCTCGTCTGACTACGTGTTCTCGCATACCCCTAGAGCATCGAGCCAGCGGGGTGGTGGCACTGGAATCCTCATCTCTCCCAAGTGGACATTCTCTCTTTCTCCCCTGACCCATCTGTCTATCTCCTCATTTGAATTCCATGCTGTCACAGTTACCAGCCCTTTCAAGCTTAACATCCTTATCATTTATCGCCCTCCAGGTTCCCTTGGAGAGTTCATCAATGAGCTTGACGCCTTGATAAGTTCCTTTCCTGAGGATGGCTCACCTCTCACAGTTCTGGGTGACTTTAACCTCCCCACGTCTACCTTCGACTCATTCCTCTCTGCCTCCTTCTTTCCACTCCTCTCCTCTTTCGACCTCACCCTCTCACCTTCCCCCCCTACTCACAAGGCAGGCAATACGCTTGACCTCATCTTTACTAGATGCTGTTCTTCCACTAATCTCATTGCAACTCCCCTCCAAGTCTCCGACCACTACCTTGTATCCTTTTCCCTCTCGCTCTCATCCAACACTTCTCACTCTCCCCCTACTCGGATGGTATTGCGCCGTCCCAACCTTCGCTCTCTCTCTCCCGCTACTCTCTCCTCTTCCATCCTATCATCTCTTCCCTCTGCTCAAACCTTCTCCAACCTATCTCCTGATTCTGCCTCCTCAACCCTCCTCTCCTCCCTCTCTGCATCCTTTGATTTCCTCTGTCCCCTATCCTCCAGGCCGGCTCGGTCCTCCCCTCCTGCTCCGTGGCTCGACGACTCACTGCGAGCTCACAGAACAGGGCTCCGGGCAGCCGAGCGGAAATGGAGGAAAACTCGCCTCCCTGCGGACCTGGCATCCTTTCACTCCCTCCTCTCTACATTTTCCTCTTCTGTCTCTGCTGCTAAAGCCACTTTCTACCACTCTAAACTCCAAGCATCTGCCTCTAACCCTAGGAAGCTCTTTGCTACCTTCTCCTCCCTCCTGAATCCTCCTCCCCCTCCCCCCCCCCTCCTCCCTCTCTGCGGATGACTTCGTCAACCATTTTGAAAAGAAGGTTGACGACATCCGATCCTCGTTTGCTAAGTCAAACGACACTGCTGGTCCTGCTCACACTGCCCTACCCTGTGCTTTGACCTCTTTCTCCCCTCTCTCTCCAGATGAAATCTCGCGTCTTGTGACGGCCGGCCGCCCAACAACCTGCCCACTTGACCCTATCCCCTCCTCTCTTCTCCAGACCATTTCCGGAGACCTTCTCCCCTACCTCACCTCGCTCATCAACGCATCCTTGACCGCTGGCTACGTCCCTTCCGTCTTCAAGAGAGCGAGAGTTGCACCCCTTCTGAAAAAACCTACACTCGATCCCTCCGATGTCAACAACTACAGGCCAGTATCCCTTTTTTCCTTTCTCTCCAAAACTCTTGAACGCGCCGTGCTTGGCCAGCTCTCTTGCTATCTCTCTCAGAATGACCTTCTTGATCCTAATCAGTCAGGTTTCAAGACTGGGCATTCAACTGAGACTGCTCTTCTCTGTGTCACGGAGGCTCTCCGCACTGCTAAAGCTAACTCTCTCTCCTCTGCTCTCATCCTTCTAGACCTATCTGCTGCCTTTGATACCGTGAACCATCAGATCCTCCTCTCCACCCTCTCCGAGCTGGGCATCTCCGGCACCGCGCACGCTTGGATTGCGTCCTACCTGACAGGTCGCTCCTACCAGGTGGCGTGGCGAGAATCTGTCTCCGCACCACGTGCTCTCACCACTGGTGTCCCCCAGGGCTCTGTTCTTGGCCCACTCCTATTCTCGCTATAAACCAAGTCACTTGGCTCTGTCATATCCTCACATGGTCTCTCATATCATTGCTATGCAGATGACACACAATTAATCTTCTCCTTTCCCCCTTCTGACAACCAGGTGGCGAATCGCATCTCTGCATGTCTGGCAGACATATCAGTGTGGATGACGGATCACCACCTCAAGCTGAACCTCGGCAAGACGGAGCTGCTCTTCCTCCCGGGGAAGGACTGCCCGTTCCATGATCTCGCCATCACGGTTGACAACTCCCTTGTGTCCTCCTCCCAGAGTGCTAAGAGCCTTGGCGTGACCCTGGACAACATTTTTTACATTTACATTTTAGTCATTTAGCAGACGCTCTTATCCAGAGCGACTTACAGTAGTGAGTGCATACACCCTGTCGTTCTCCACCAACATCAAGGCGGTGACCCGATCCTGTAGGTTCATGCTCTACAACATTCGCAGAGTACGACCCTGCCTCACACAGGAAGCGGCGCAGGTCCTAATCCAGGCACTTGTCATCTCCCGTCTGGATTACTGCAACTCGCTGTTGGCTGGGCTCCCTGCCTGTGCCATTAAACCCCTACAACTCATCCAGAACGCCGCAGCCCGTCTGGTGTTCAACCTTCCCAAGTTCTCTCACGTCACCCCGCTCCTCCGCTCTCTCCACTGGCTTCCAGTCGAAGCTCGCATCCGCTACAAGACCATGGTGCTTGCCTACGGAGCTGTGATGGGAACGGCACCTCCGTACCTTCAGGCTCTGATCAGGCCCTACACCCAAACAAGGGCACTCCGTTCATCCACCTCTGGCCTGCTCGCCTCCCTACCTCTGAGGAAGCACAGTTCCCGCTCAGCCCAGTCAAAACTGTTCGCTGCTCTGGCACCCCAATGGTGGAACAAGCTCCCTCACGACGCCAGGACAGCGGAGTCAATCACCACCTTCCGGAGACACCTGAAACCCCACCTCTTCAAGGAATACCTGGGATAGGATAAAGTAATCCTTCTAACCCCCCCCTTAAAAGATTTAGATGCACGATTGTAAAGTGGTTGTTCCACTGGATATTATAGGTGAATGCACCAATTTGTAAGTCGCTCTGGATAAGAGCGTCTGCTAAATGACTAAAATGTAAATGTAAATGTATTCACTTATACATTAAATAAATATTTCTTCAAAAAGCATAATGCATTAACAACATTACAGTTTAGGAGCAATTCAATCATCTTTTAAATATAATACCAATTAATTATAACAAATAAACTCAATACTTGGTTCAAACAAGGGTATTACACAAACATACAGTCAATAATACAGTAGAAAAATAAGTCTATATACAATGTGAGCAAATGAAGTGAAATAAGGGAGGTAAAGGCAAAAAAAGGCCATGGTGGCAAAGTAAATCCAATATAGCAAGTAAAACACTGGAATGGTAGATATGCAGTGGAAGAAAGTGCAAAGTAGAAATAATGGGGAGCAAAGGAGCTAAATAAATAAATACAGTAGGGGAAGAGGTAGTTGGGCTAAATTATAGATGGGCTATGTACAGGTGCAGTAATCTGTGAGCTGCTCTGACAGCTGGTGCTTAAAGCTAGTGAGGGAGATAAGTGTTTCCAGTTTTAGAGATTTTTGTAGTTCGTTCCAGTCATTGGCAGCAGAGAACTGGAAGAAGAGGCGGCCGAAGGAGGAATTGGCTTTGGGGGTGACCAGGGAGATATACCTGCTGGAGCGCGTGCTACAGGTGGGTGCTGCTATGGTGACCAGTGAGCGGAGATAAGGGGGGACTTTACCTAGCAGGGTCTTGTAGATGACCTGGAGCCAGTGGGTTTGGCGACGAGTATGAAGCGAGGGCCAGACAACGAGAGCGTACAGGTTGCAGTGGTGGGTAGTACTGTATATGGGGATTTGGTGACAAAACGGATGGCACTGTGATAGACTGCATTCAATGTATTGAGTAGGGTATTGGAGGCTATTTTGTAAATGACATCGCCGAAGTCGAGGATCGGTAGGATGGTCAGTTTTATAAGGGTATGTTTGGCAGCATGAGTGAAGGATGCTATGTTGCGAAATAGGAAGCCAATTCTAGATTTAACTTTGGATTGGAGATGCTTATAGTGAGTCTGGAAGGAGAGTTTACAGTCTAACCAGACACCTAGGTATTTGTAGGTGTCCACATATTCTAAGTCAGAAGCATCCAGAGTAGTGATGCTGGACGGGCGGGCAGGTGCAGGCAGCGATCGGTTGAAGAGCATGCATTTAGTTTTACTTGTAGTTAAGAGCAGTTGGAGGCCACGGAAGGAGAGGTGTATGGCATTGAAGCTCGTCTGGAGGTTAGTTAACACAGTGTCCAAAGAAGGGCCAGAAGTATACAGAATAACACCAATAACAGAGGGGGTCTGATCTTTGTGCCTCTGTAAATTTCTCATTCATCATCATTAACGATTCATTCATGATTATTCATAATCATGGTAGCATCCACATGAATGTAGAAGTGTTCAGAAACATCTTCTATTCTTACTGACAATACAAGTGAAGTGACTCCAAAATGACAGGACATTATTCACCATTCAGTTTCTATTAGGAAAAACATCATCCAAAACACAACCAAAACAAACTGAAAAATGAATTCAACAAGTTTGTAGAATCACAAGCTTGATGTAATCACTGCAGGCATGGAATATGGTACAACTACTAAACTTATGACTACTTTAATACAATATAAGTGAATTTGTCCAAATAATTAAGACTTATTCAAATGGGAGAACTACGTACAGAAAGTCCTTTAATTTCTAAACGGTAAAACAGATATGCATGAAAATACCCTCAAATAAAAGGTGACATTATGTAAGGTCACCTAATATGAAACATCTCAAATCCAAAATGCTGGAGCATAGCACCACATTTAAAACTGTAAGCTTCACTGTCCAAACACATATGGTGTGGACTATGTGTGTCTGGTAAACACATGTGGATCTGGTGAACAGTTACCACTTGTTGACCAACGAAAGGAATACTGACCTCAGAGTCTTCAGTCTGCAGTGTTGATCCTCCAGTCCAGCAGAGAGCAGCTCCACTCCTGAATCCTTCAGGTCATTGTTACTCAGGTCCAGCTCTCTCAGGTGTGAGGGGTTTGACTCCAGAGCTGAGACCAGAGAAGCACAGCCTTCCTCTGTGACTCCACAGCCTGACAGCCTGCAAAGAGATCATCATGACTTCACAAACACACTGTTTAGTTAACACCAGTAGTGTTGAAGGACAACGGTAGATGCATTAGGTTTATTCTCTCAAACAACATATAGATTCATCTTCCGTCTCCTAGAATTGTATGGTCATATTGTTATACTAGATTGAATATCTGATTCAATATGTTATTCAAAATAATATTATATACATATTATAATACATATTTTTCTCTAAACTGAATATTTCCTCCAGATGATTCTTCCAGATGATGTCATTTTATTTACTCACAGAGCAGCTCTGGAGACTTTGACCACTGGCAGCAGCCTCAGAAGACTTTCCTCTGATCTGGAGTATTTCTTCAGGTCAAACACATCCAGCTCCTTTTCTGAAGTCAGCAACACAAAGACCAGAGCTGACCACTGTGCAGGTGACAGTTCTTCTTCTGAGAGACTTCCTGAGCTCAGGAAGCTTTGGATCTCCTCCACTAGAGAATGGTCATTCAGTTCATTCAGACAGTGGAACAGATTGATGCTCCTCTCTGGAGAGGGATTCTCCCTGATCTTCTCCTTGATGTAGTTCACTGTTTCTTCATGGCTCTGTGAGGTGCTTCTTGTCTTTGTCAGTAGACCTCGTAAGTGCTTCTGATTGGACTCCAGTGAGAGTCCCAGAAGGAAGCGGAGGAAAAGGTCCAGGTTTCCTGTCTCACTTTGTAAGGCTTTATCCACAGCACTCTTGTAGACAGACTTGTCTCTGTACAGCAGAGAAAAGATGCTGGACTTTGTTTGCTGTTTGTCCATGAGATTCTCATTTTGGTTGATGAATGAGAGGAACACATACACAGCAGCCAGAAACTCCTGAATGCTCAGATGAACGAAGCAGTACACCTTGTCTTGGTACAGAACACATTCCTCTTTAAAGATCTGTGTGCACAATCCTGAGTACACAGAGGCTTCATTGACATCAATGCCAGCCTCTTTCAGGTCTTTTTCATAGAAAAACAAATTGCCCTTCTCTAGCTGTTGAAAAGCCAGTTTTCCCAGTGGCAGAATGCTCTCTTTATTCCAGTGTGGACCTGTCTCTTCTTTCCCAAGATACTTTTCATTCTTCTGTTTGGTATGAAACACCACAAGGTGTGTGTACATCTCAGTCAGAGTCTTGGGCATCTCTTCTCTCTTATGTTTCAGCATGTGTTCGAGGACTGTTGCAGAAATCCAACAGAAGACTGGAATGTGGCACATGATGTGGAGGCTCCTTGATGTCTTTATGTGTGAGATGATTCTGCTGGCCAGCTCCTCATCACTGAATCTCTTTCTGAAGTACTCCTCCTTCTGTGGGTCATTGAACCCTCGTACCTCTGTCACCTGGTCAACACACCCTGAAGGGATCTTATTGGCTGCTGCAGGTCGGGTAGTTATCCAGATGAGAGCAGAGGGAAGCAGATTTCCCTTGATGAGATTTGTCAGCAGAACATCCACTGAGGTTGACTCTGTGACGTCACAACAGATCTTGTTCTTCTGGAAGTCTAGGGGCAGTCGGCACTCATCCAGACCATCAAAGATGAACAGAACTTTGTACTTGTTGTAGATGGTGATTCCTGATTGTTTGGTTTCCATTGAGAAGTTATTGAGAAGTTCAATGAAAGTGTGTTTGTCCTCTTTCATCAAATTCAGCTCCCGGAAAGGGAATGAAAATACAAATTGAACATCCTGATTTGCTTTTCCTTCAGCCCAGTCCAGAATGAACTTCTGCACAGAGACTGTTTTTCCAATGCCAGCGACTCCCTTTGTCAGCACAGTTCTGATACGTTTGTCTTGTCCAGTTAAGGGTTTGAAGATGTCGTTACATTTGATTGCAGTCTCTGGTCTTGCTTGTTTCCTGGTTGTTGTCTCAATCTGTCTCAGCTCATGTTCATTATTGACCTGTCCTGTTCCACCCTCTGTGATGTAGAGCTCTGTGTAGATCTTATTGAGAAGTGTTGGGTTTCCTTGTTTAGCGATCCCCTCAAATACACATTGAAACTTCTTCTTTAGATTAGATTTGAGTTCACGTTGGCAAATCACAGCAAGCTCATCTGAATGAAGAAATAGCACAGAGGATATTAATATTACATCTGTTTTAATGCCTACAGTATTGTAGGACTGTTATAAAGTTTAAATTATAATAATTTATTCTCTTAACTGACTGTATAAATGTGTAAATGTTTTCATAATGCATTACAGACTGGTGTGACTGATTATTATATTATTGGTATTATTGATGGTATTATTAATGTTGTCTCTCTCTGTCTCTCTCTGTCTCTGTCTCTCTCTCTAAATTAATCAACACAATACATCCCTGCTGCTACTTGATGAGGTCACTAGGTGTTGTGTTAAGGCTGCTACAATATCATTGAGTTACACAGCTACTTTAGCTGTACTTTAGCTACAGCTTTTAAATGTTATAAAACAGCATTCAACAAGAGGCAGACAGATCTTACATTTCTCCAGTGTGTCAGCGAGCTCCTTCTGGTTCATTTTCCTCAGGACGTGCAGTGTGATCTTCAGAGCCCCCTCTCTGGCACTGCTCTCCTGCTTCTCATCTTCAGCATCCACCACTTCCTTATCCTGCTTCTGACTCTCATAGCCTTCTGGGAGTTCTGGACTAAGAATCCTCTTGAACATCTTCAGCTCGTTCTTCACAAATGTCATAATTTTCTCTTCAAGCAACTGAAATAAATCAAGTAAATAAGTTAAGCAAGAGAAGAAATGCTTTCTCATTAACACATTATTGAATAATTGACAGATCAACTTTACTTGAGGTCAACAAAAACAAATGTTCATAACAGGACCACATACACTGAATATAGAGTCCAGGTTTGTTTGATGACTCTGGGAAGACTGACCACTGAGAATCTCTGACTCTGATCTCTGCTGTTGGTTTCTGTGGACAAAACATGAGATTACAGCACACACACACACACACACACACACACCACACACACACACACACACACACACACACACACACACACACACACACACACACACACACACACACACACACACACACACACACACACACACACACACACACACGTGGAGGGAACAATGTGTTTGTTTAATATTGTTTTAGGACTATATAAATGGACTAAAGTATTAGCCTATGGATTATGAAAACAACAAAAGAAATGTGAAAATGGGAGAGGAGAAATGACTAGAGACAGTGTTATTTAACTCACTGACCATGACCCATGAGTTATTCTTACCTTTGTTCAGTAGAAAAGTCTCCCTCTCTAAAATGTATAGGACGATTCATAGACTGGTCACATGTTTTCATTTCAGAGAGTCTGCCTCTCTCTCAGAGAAATCAGTAGTACTGCTAGGTTTAACACAGTAATAATATATATCTGCCTCACTCTCAGAGAAATCAGTAGTACTGCTAGGTTTAACACAGTAATAAAATATATCTGCCTCTCAGAGAAATCAGTAGTACTGCTAGGTTTAATACAGTAATAATATATATCTGCCTCTCAGAGAAATCAGTAGTACTGCTAGGTTTAACACAGTAATAATATATATCTGCCTCAGAGAAATCAGTAGTACTGCTAGGTTTAACACAGTAATAATATATATCTGCCTCACTCTCAGAGAAATCAGTAGTACTGCTAGGTTTAATACAGTAATAATATATATCTGCCTCTCAGAGAAATCAGTAGTACTGCTAGGTTTAACACAGTAATAATATATATCTGCCTCTCAGAGAAATCAGTAGTACTGCTAGGTTTAACACAGTAATAATATATATCTGCCTCACTCTCAGAGAAATCAGTAGTACTGCTAGGTTTAATACAGTAATAATATATATCTGCCTCTCAGAGAAATCAGTAGTACTGCTAGGTTTAACACAGTAATAATATATATCTGTCTCACTCTCAGAGATCAGGCTATAAGGAGTACCAGTACTGAGTCAATGTCCAGGGGTACCAGGTAGTTGAGGTAATAATGAGACTATAAGGAGTACCAGTACTGAGTCATTGTGCAGGGGTACCAGGTAGTTGAGGTAATAATGAGGCTATAAGGAGTACCAGTACTGAGTCAATGTGCAGGGGTACCAGGTAATTGAGGTAATATGTACATGTAGGTAGGGGTAAAAGTGACTAGACAATCAGGATAGAGATTATATCTCTTCATCCAGGGAGTGCGCAACACACACACACACACACACACACACACACACACACACACACACACACACACACACACACACACACACACACTCACACACAGGGAGGGAACGTTGTGTTTGTTTAATATTGTTTTAGGACTATGAAAATGGATAAAAGGATTAGCCTATGGATTATGAAAACAACCAAAAGAAATGTGAAAATGGGAGAGGAGAAATGACTAGAGACGGTGTTGTTTAACTCACTGACCATGACCCATGAGTTATTCTTACCTTTGTTCAGTAGAAAAGTCTCCCTCTCTAAACATTATAGGAGGTTCCATCGACTGGTCACTCTTCATGGACACACAGCTGGGAACAGGGGAGGCTGGTCTCTCCTGCTGGATTGGTCTTCAACACAACAGAGTCAAACATTACATCTCTCATCTACTCTGATCTCAGATGGGAAACATAAGAAGAGTTCCAAAACGCAACATATCACTTTACAGAAATGAGCTTTTATTGTTTAAAGAAATGATGTATTAATTATTACATCTCTCACAGACAAGGATTTGTTTAAAATCTATCACTTGATGGTTTCATTTCAGAGACAGAAATCATGTTTTTTTATGCAAAATGCTATATATCTCCCTCACTCTCAAATGTGACCGACCGGCTCAATTTGGTAATTAATTAAATAACTACATATATAGTGATTTTGGTTTATGTCAGTTTAATTGTTTGTTATGGTATAAGTTCTTATTTTATGATTGTAAGTGATAAAATTAACTAGTAATTCTCAGTAATTACTACTTTAGTAAGGAATAACACATTTTTTCAGCACTACTGCAGTTGCTAAATAATTCCAATAGATGGGAGCATAAGACCACAATGACATTTCAGAATATTAGATTAGTTTTCTCCCTGGATACACCACCACTCCCCACGCTTCCTGCAGAACCCCTGCAGTACCTCCGCAGACCCCGGATTGAGAACCCCTGATTTAGCAGATGCTCTTATCCAGAGAGATTTACAGTAAGTGCATTCACCTTAAGATAGCTATTTATTTAGGAAATAAACTTAATGAATTATTCATAAAATTGTTATCTCACCTCTTAGCTTTGGTGTCATGTCCCCCAGAGAGATGCATTTTAGAGGCAGGGGCCCCCTCCTCTCTCTCCCCAGAGAGACTCATTTTAGAGGCAGGGCCCCCCTCCTCTCTCTCCCCAGAGAGACTCATTTTAGAGGCAGGGCCCCCCTCCTCTCTCTCCCCAGAGAGACTCATTTTAGAGCACTGTCCCCTGTAAACAGAGATCCAGCATGTTGGTTGTGGTTAACACAGTGACAACTAAACAGAGATCCAGCATGTTGGTTGTGGTTAACACAGTAACAACTAAACAGAGATCCAGCATGTTGGTTGTGGTTAACACAGTGACAACTAAACAGAGATCCAGCATGTTGGTTGTGGTTAACACAGTGACAACTAAACAGAGATCCAGCATGTTGGTTGTGGTCAACACAGTGACAACTAAACAGAGATCCAGCATGTTGGTTAACACAGTAACAACTAAACAGAGATCCAGCATGTTGGTTGTGGTTAACACAGTGACAACTAAACAGAGATCCAGCATGTTGGTTGTGGTTAACACAGTGACAACTAAACAGAGATCCAGCATGTTGGTTGTGGTCAACACAGTGACAACTAAACAGAGATCCAGCATGTTGGTTGTGGTCAACACAGTGACAACTAAACAGAGATCCAGCATGTTGGTTGTGGTTAACACAGTAACAACTCATTATTTTATTCATTATCTCTTAGAAAAAAAAATGTTTTCTAACAGACACATCCAAACAGTCAGGTTATTTAATGTAATGACTTTTTCTAGCCCAATGACTACTCAAAACCCTCCCACAAGGCCTGAACACTAACTAATAGCCCCTGATTGGCCTACATCTTATTTTGGAGCGGCAGGTAGCCGGACGCGCGCACACGCACACGCACACAGGGAGGAAATGTTGTGTTTGTTTAATATTGTTTTAGGACTGTGAAAATGGACATAAGGAAAAGCCTATGGATTATGAAAACAACAACAATAAATGGGAAAATGGGAGAGGAGAAATGACTAGAGACAGTGTTGTTTAACTCACTGACCATGACCCATGAGTTCTTCTTACCTCTGTTCTGTAGAAAAGTATCCCTCTCTAAAGTGATTAGGTTCATTCATAGACTGGTCACTCTTCATGGACACACAGCTGGGTACAGGGGAGGCTGGTCTCTCCTGCTTGATTGGGCTTCAACACAACAGAGACAAACATTACATCTCTCATCTACTCTGAGCTCAGATGGGGAAACATAAGAGTTTCATTACAAAACGCTATATATCACTTTTCAGAAATGTTGGTAAATTATCTCATTATTTAAAGAAATGATTAAACCACTACAAGGCTTTATAAAGACTTTTAAAGTGGGTAATTTCCACATAAAATGCACATTTGCTGTTATTTTCCCGACGTGAGAAACTGGGTCGAATTAACATGGCATCTGTAAGTGAATTCATCTTTAGATATCTAGGTGAGACAACCACATATCACAGTCAGATATACAGGATACAAATATTCCATTCCTGCTAAACAATGGATAAATAGATATCTAGGTGGATATATAGATATCTAGGTGGATATATAGATGTCTAGGTGGATATATAGATATCTAGGTGGATATATAGATGTCTAGGTGGATATTTAGATATCTAGGTGAGACAACCACATATCACAGTCAGATATACAAGATACAAATATTCCATTCCTGCTAAACAATGGATAAATAGATATCTAGGTGGATATATAGATATCTAGGTGGATATATAGATATCTAGGTGGATATATAGATATCTAGGTGGATATATAGATGTCTAGGTGGATATATAGATATCTAGGTGGATATAAAGATGTCTAGGTGGATACATAGATGTCTAGGTGGATATATAGATATCTAGGTGGATATATAGATATCTAGGTGGATATATAGATGTCTAGGTGGATATATAGATGTCTAGGTGGATATATAGATGTCTAGGTGGATATATTGATGTCTAGGTGGATATATAGATGTCTATGTGGATATACAGATATCTAGGTGGATATATAGATATCTAGGTGGATATATAGATATCTAGGTGGATATATAGCGTTTTAGAAAAAAACATATTTTCATACAGATCTAAAATCTAGAACAGTTATATAGAATGTCCCCATTAGCAATCATTTCTGAATAAAAAGCATTTTAGAACATACATTCTTAAACAATATTGTCAGCTCACCTCTTAGTTTTGGTGTCATGTCCCCCAGAGACACTCATTTTAGAGGCGGGCCCCCCCTCCTCTCTCTCCCCAGAGAGACTCATTTTAGAGGCAGGGACCACCTCCTCTATCTCCCCAGAGAGACTCATTTTAGAGCACTGAGCCCTAAACAGAGAAACAGAGATCCAACATGTTGGTTGTGGTCAACAGTGACCCCTAAACAGAGATCCAGCATGTTGGTTGTGGCTAACACAGTGACAACTAAACAGAGATCCAACATGTTGGTTGTGGTTAACACAGTGACAACTAAACAGAGATCCAGCATGTTGGTTGTGGTTAACACAGTGACAACTAAACAGAGATCCAGCATGTTGGTTGTGGTTAACACAGTGACAACTAATTATTTTATTCATTATCTCTTAGAAATAAAACCGTTTACAGACACATCCAAACAGTCAGGTGATTTAATGCAATTACTTTTTCTAGCCCAATGACTACTCAAAACCCTCCCACAATGCCTGAAAACTAACTAATAGCCCCTGATAGGCCTACATCTTATTTTGGGGTGGCAGGTAGTCTAGTGGTTAGAGCGTTGGGGTGGCAGGTAGCCTAGTGGTTAGAACGTTGTGGCGGCAGGTAGTCTAGTGGTTAGAGCATTGGGGCGGCAGGTAGCCTAGTGGTTAGAGCGTTGGGGCGGCAGGTAGCCTAGTGGTTAGAGCGTTGGGGTGGCAGGTAGCCTAGTGGTTAGAGCGTTGGGGCGGCAGGTAGCCTAGTGGTTAGAGCGTTGGGGCGGCAGGTAGCCTAGTGGTTAGAGTGTTGGGGCGGCAGGTAGCCTAGTGGTTAGAGTGTTGGTGCGGCAGGTAGCCTAGTGGTTAGAGCGTTGGGGCGGCAGGTAGCCTAGTGGTTAGAGCGTTGGGGCGGCAGGTAGCCTAGTGGTTAGAGTGTTGGGGCGGCAGGTAGCCTAGTGGATAGAGCGTTGGGGCGGCAGGTAGCCTAGTGGATAGAGCGTTGGGGCGGCAGGTAGCCTAGTGGTTAGAGTGTTGGTGCGGCAGGTAGCCTAGTGGTTAGAGCGTTGGGGCGGCAGGTAGCCTAGTGGTTAGAGTGTTGGTGCGGCAGGTAGCCTAGTGGTTAGAGCGTTGGGGCGGCAGGTAGCCTAGTGGTTAGAGTGTTGGTGCGGCAGGTAGCCTAGTGGTTAGAGCGTTGGGGCGGCAGGTAGCCTAGTGGTTAGAGCGTTGGGGCGGCAGGTAGACTAGTGGTTAGAGCGTTGGGGCAGTAACCGAAAGGTTGCAGGATTGAATCCCAGAGCTGACAAGGTAAAGATCTGTCGTTCTGCCCCTGAACAAGGCAGTTAACCCACTGTGTTCCCCAGTAGGCCATTATTGTAAATAAGAATTTGTTATTAACTGACTTGCGAATTAAATAAAGGTTTAAAAAAAATTATGTGTTAACCTTCAGTAGCTGTAGTATAATACTATGGTAATGAACTGAAGAGGTCTATCTAATATTAATACTATGGTAATGAACTGAACAGGTCTATCTAATATTAATACTATGGTAATGAACTGAACAGGTCTATCTAATATTAATACTATGGTAATGAACTGAACAGGTCTATGAATCTAATATTAATACTATGGTAATGAACTGAACAGGTCTATCTAATATTAATACTATGGTAATGAACTGAACAAGTCTATCTAATATTAATACTATGGTAATGAACTGAACAGGTCTATGAATCTAATATTAATACTATGGTAATGAACTGAACAGGTCGATGAATCTAATATTAATACTATGGTAATGAACTGAACAGGTCTATGAATCTAATATTAATACTATGGTAATGAACTGAACAGGTCTATCTAATATTAATACTATGGTAATGAACTGAACAGGTCTATCTAATATTAATACTATGGTAATGAACTGAACAGGTCTATCTAATATTAATACTATGGTAATGAACTGAACAGGTCTATCTAATATTAATACTATGGTAATGAACTGAACAGGTCTATCTAATATTAATACTATGGTAATGAACTGAACAGGTCTATGAATCTAATATTAATACTATGGTAATGAACTGAACAGGTCTATCTAATATTAATACTATGGTAATGAACTGAACAGGTCTATCTAATATTAATACTATGGTAATGAACTGAACAGGTCTATGAATCTAATATTATTACTATGGTAATGAACTGAACAGGTCTATCTAATATTAATACTATGGTAATGAACTGAACAGGTCTATCTAATATTAATACTATGGTAATGAACTGAACAGGTCTATCTAATATTAATACTATGGTAATGAACTGAACAGGTCTATCTAATATTAATACTATGGTAATGAACTGAACAGGTCTATCTAATATTAATACTATGGTAATGAACTGAACAGGTCTATGAATCTAATATTAATACTATGGTAATGAACTGAACAGGTCTATGAATCTAATATTATTACTATGGTAATGAACTGAACAGGTCTATCTAATATTAATACTATGGTAATGAACTGAACAGGTCTATGAATCTAATATTAATACTATGGTAATGAACTGAACAAGTCTATCTAATATTAATACTATGGTAATGAACTGAACAGGTCTATGAATCTAATATTAATACTATGGTAATGAACTGAACAGGTCAATGAATCTAATATTAATACTATGGTAATGAACTGAACAGGTCAATGAATCTAATATTAATACTATGGTAATGAACTGAACAGGTCTATGAATCTAATATTAATACTATGGTAATGAACTGAACAGGTCTATGAATCTAATATTAATACTATGGTAATGAACTGAACAGGTCGATGCTTGTCAACAACAGCCAGTGTTTTATTACCTGTAGCCTAATCTGACTGTTACCTTCAATCTAATGCATTCTAACATCTGATCAGCCATTGAGATAGAACTGTTACCTTCAATCTAATGCATTCTAACATCTGATCAGCCATTGAGACAGAACTGTTACCTTCAATCTAATGCATTCTAACATCTGATCAGCCATTGAGATAGAACTGTTACCTTCAATCTAATGCATTCTAACATCTGATCAGCCATTGAGACAGAACTGTTACCTTCAATCTAATACATTCTAACATCTGATCAGCCATTGAGATAGAACTGTTACCTTCAATCTAATGCATTCTAACATCTGATCAGCCATTGAGACAGAACTGTTACCTTCAATCTAATGCATTCTAACATCTGATCAGCCATTGAGATAGAACTGTCACCTTCAATCTAATGCATTCTAACATCTTACCATGGTCACTTGATAACTGTCACGACTCCTACCGAGGGTGGCCCCTCTCCCTGTTCGGGTGGCGCTCGGTGTTCGTCGTCCCCGGGCTACTAGCTGCCACCGATCCCCTTTTCGTTTTTCTGTTGGTTATGTCTTTATTAGTTGCACCTGTGTTCATTTAGGTAATTAGTGGTGTTATTTAAGGCCGCCTCCCCACCTGTTCTGTGTGTGGGCTTGTTACGTTTTGTTTCACTGTGTTTGTGTAGTGGATCGTGTTTTGGACTTTGGGTTTTGTTACGCCCTGTTGTTTTTGGGCATTTTCTCTTTTGTGGTACTTATTAAATAGTATTGTACCAAACATTTTTCTGCCTACTGCGCCTGACTCCACACCCACAACGTCCAAGCGTTACAATAACTTCCTACTGAATTAACTCAACATGGACATTAATAGTTGCATAATAACACAAGGCTACAACAACAATAAACTGAAGTTATAGGCTATTTATTAAATCCATTTACCAGCTCCAGGTAGGCTACACAAGTGACACAAAATGATTTGCAACGACTCCTGTCATTTCAACATATTTATAGTATTAAATGGTAGGCTACAATAGCCTAGGTAGGCATAAAGATTAATAGGCTACAGTAGCCTAGATAGGCATAAAGATTAATAGGCTACAGTAGCCTAGATAGGCATAAAGATTAATAGGCTACAGTAGCCTAGATAGGCATAACGATTAATAGGCTACAGTAGCCTAGATAGGCATAACGATTAATAGGCTACAGTAGCCTAGATAGGCATAAAGATTAATAGGCTACATTAGCCTAGATAGGCATACAGTGTCACGGTTGTCGTCGGTGAAGGAGGACCAATACGCAGCAGGTACGTGTATGCTCATCTTGAGAATTTATTAACTTCAAAAAATTAACGTACAAAAATCACAAAACAAAAAGAACGACCGAACAACTACAAACAGTCTGGCTAGCATAGGCTCAACACAGAACAATCACCCACAAATCACAAACACAAACACACCCTAATATATGGGACTCTCAATCAAAGGCAGATAGACAACACCTGCCTTCAACTGAGAGTCCCAACCCCAATTAACCAAACATAGACATACACTCACTAGACTCCACATAGAACTACCTAGACATAAACCAAAACCCGGAAATACTAAACCAAACACCCTTTTAACAAACACACCACCCCGAACCACATAAAACAAATACCCTCTGCCACGCCCTGACCAAACTACAAAACAATTAACTTTATATACTGGCCAGGACGTGACATACAGATTAATAGGCTACATTAGCCTAGATAGGCATAACGATTAATAGGCTACAGTAGCCTAGATAGGCATAACGATTAATAGGCTACAGTAGCCTAGATAGGCATAAAGATTAATAGGCTACATTAGCCTAGATAGGCATAAAGATTAATAGGCTACAGTAGCCTAGATAGGCATAACGATTAATAGGCTACATTAGCCTAGATAGGCATAACGATTAATAGGCTACATTAGCCTAGATAGGCATAAAGATTAATAGGCTACAGTAGCCTAGATAGGCATAAAGATTAATAGGCTACAGTAGCCTAGATAGGCATAAAGATTAATAGGCTACAGTAGCCTAGATAGGCATAAAGATTAATAGGCTACAGTAGCCTAGATAGGCATAACGATTAATAGGCTACAGTAGCCTAGATAGGCATAAAGATTAATAGGCTACATTAGCCTAGATAGGCATAAAGATTAATAGGCTACAGTAGCCTAGATAGGCATAACAATTAATAGGCTACAGTAGCCTAGATAGGCATAAAGATTAATAGGCTACATTAGCCTAGATAGGCATAACGATTAATAGGCTACAGTAGCCTAGGTAGGCATAAAGATTAATAGGCTACATTAGCCTAGATAGGCATACAGATTAATAGGCTACAGTAGCCTAGATAGGCATACAGATTAATAGGCTACAGTAGCCTAGATAGGCATACAGATTAATAGGCTACAGTAGCCTAGATAGGCATAAAGATTAATAGGCTACAGTAGCCTAGATAGGCATAAAGATTAATAGGCTACAGTAGCCTAGATAGGCATACAGATTAATAGGCTACAGTAGCCTAGATAGGCGTACAGATTAATAGGCTACTTGATGTTCAACAGATGTTTAATTCTCCACATTTAATGTCAGTTTCATTGTGGAGTTTTTCTCATAACAGAAGCACATGATGGAGTTCCAGAACTTTCATTTCTAATTTCCACTCCAGAGACCCAATAACAGAGCATGAGTAGAAACCTCCTCATGATATGGTTTTCCATCAGCAAAGTCACATTATAACGCAGTTTAAACCACCTGCAAGGGAATTTATCTAACGCTCTCTAGAGAACCTACAGTAGTTTTCCTGTGTTTTGTCCCCTTATCTCTAGAAAACCTACAGTAGTTTTCCTGTGTTTTGTCCCCTTATCTCTAGAGAACCTAAAGTAGTTTTCCTGTGTTTTGTCCCCTTATATCTAGAGTCACTACAGTAGTTTTCCTGTGTTTTGTCCCCTTATCTCTAGAGAACCTACAGTAGTTTTCCTGTGTTTTGTCCCCTTATCTCTAGAGAACCTAAAGTAGTTTTCCTGTGTTTTGTCCCCTTATCTCTAGAGAACCTAAAGTAGTTTTCCTGTGTTTTGTCCCCTTATCTCTAGAGAACCTAAAGTAGTTTTCCTGTGTTTTGTCCCCTTATCTCTAGAGAACCTAAAGTAGTTTTCCTGTGTTTTGTCCCCTTATCTCTAGAGAACCTAAAGTAGTTTTCCTGTGTTTTGTCCCCTTATCTCTAGAGAACCTAAAGTAGTTTTCCTGTGTTTTGTCACCTTATTTATTGATGCGACTCAGTTCTAGAGAGTAAATATGTTTTATAGAAAAAGGGTTGTAAAATAGGTGTCTCCATAATGACAATTTAAATAGCGTACCTTATAACATGCAGGGCTACTAATTAGTTTCCACTTTGAAAACTGCTGTCTGTCAGCAACTCAGCTCAAGTAGCAGTTCTACTAACTAGTAACATCTCATTCCAGGTATTCATTCTCTTACTCTGTCCTTTAGAATAGATAATTTTTCAGAAATACTTACTTTATTTTTCAATAATCTCCATATAGTGTTTTCTGCTCTGTCATCTCAAAATGGATCCTTTACAAAATAACAAATGGACATTCTGTTCCACCCTGATAATAGTGTTTTATTGGTATCTTCCACTAGATGGCAGTAAACACCTGCTGTAACTAGACTTTACAACAACAGTGACCACGTTTACATGCACACCAATATCCCGCTTTTATTCGGGGTACTCAAATATTCTGTTTTTAAATTGATGCATGTACACATCTTACCCATTTACTGTTGTTTCTGCTGTCTGCTCAGGCTGTTCACATATTAAGTTTTCATCTGATTGTCAAAAAAATCTAATTCAAAAAGTAGGCTACCTGTGCGGTTTGATACTCTGTACTGGACTGTATAGCCTGCTGACTACAATTTAGATACATTTCTGCTTATCATTTTCAACATTTCGTAGGCCATTTGTTTGTCAATTATAGTTGGATACATGCAGCTTCTCTTCTGGCATAAATTGTTGCCCCAGAAGACTAAATAAAGTAGTTCTCTCCAGAATAATGTTTTACATTGATAGACTAAATAAAGTAGTTCTCTCCAGAATAATGTTTTACATTGATAGACTAAATAAAGTAGTTCTCTCCAGAATGATGTTTTACATTGATAGACTAAATAAAGTAGTTCTCTCCAGAATAATGTTCTACATTGATAGACTAAATAAAGTAGTGCTCTCCAGAATAATAATTTACATTGATAGAATGAATGCATTAGTTATCTACTAGTTAACACTAGTAAAATTGACGTTTAGTTTAGGGACCGGGGAGAAAACGCAATAACTCCAAAACAGTGGAAAGACTGGTCCTGTGCAAAATGTCCAAATGTCATCAGTCTGAACGGTTTTAAGGAAATTAAAAGCTGAGAAAACGATGAAACACGTTTCTGATAAGGTTGAAAATACTGTCTGCTTGCATCATATTGTAAAAGATAACACCTCACACTCTCATTCACATTATCTCAAGAGATACTGAAATAAATAATATTTCTCCACCCCTAAATTATCATTTGTTGTTTCATTTAAATTCAAGAAATGCATAATTCTGCAGTTAATATTATATTCGATTATAGGCCTACAGTCAGTGTCCAGATTTCAGTTCATATTATATCAGATTATAGACCTACAATCAGTATCCATATTTCAGTTAATATTATATTAGATTATAGACCTACAGTCAGTGTCCAGATTTCAGTTCATATTATAGACCTACAGTCAGTGTCCAGATTTCAGTGAATATTATATTAGATTATAGACCTACAGTCAG
Organism: Salmo salar; assembly: GCF_965601325.2. Lineage (NCBI taxonomy): Eukaryota > Metazoa > Chordata > Actinopteri > Salmoniformes > Salmonidae > Salmo > Salmo salar. The sequence goes on from NW_027675360.1 coordinate 827,735, forward strand.
TGTCCAGATTTCAGTTAATATTATATTAGATTATAGACCTACAGTCAGTGTCCAGATTTCAGTGAATATTATATTAGATTATAGACCTCCAGTCAGTGTCCATATTTTAGTTAATATTAGATTAGATTATAGGCCTACAGTCAGTGTCCATATTTCAGTTAATATTATATTAGATTATAGACCTCCAGTCAGTGTCCATATTTTAGTTAATATTAGATTAGATTATAGGCCTACAGTCAGTGTCCATATTTCAGTTAATATTATATTAGATTATAGACCTACAGTCAGTGTCCATATTTTAGTTAATATTATATTAGATTATAGGCCTACAGTCAGTGTCCAGATTTTAGTTAATATTATATTAGATTATAGACCTACAGTCAGTGTCCAGATTTCAGTTAATATTATATTAGATTATAGACCTACAGTCAGTGTCCAGATTTCAGTTAACGTTACTATTTAATTTAACCCATTTGAATTGAAATGAGGAATATTCTGTTTATTTATGGCTACAGGGATACTCGTGAACGGGATATCAGAGAACACCGCAGTTCCGGGAGAGTAGTGGGTGAAACCATTCACCTCAGAAAGAGGGGTGATATTAATAACGTTTCCTTTCATTATGTGTTGTCGAATTCATAAAAAAAATATTTTCTGCCATTGTAGTAAGGTTGTTAATACGAGAGGTCTTCAGACTTACCATTTCTGTATTATTTTCCTTGAAAGAACAAGTAGAGGGTTTTGAGTGCTTCTCCCCTATTTGGAAAGTTGTTCTGCCTGCTGTTCAGTCGGAGATATTCTGAGAGGACGTCTCCTTCTGCTGGACATAAAAACTGTTTAAAACTGTATAACACTATAGTGTATCTGGAACACTGGTTCATATATCACAAAGTCAATAGTGAATGTGACTATGTATATATTTATTGTGTATTTAAAGCATATTTCTGCAAGTTTATCAAGTGTCTGCTAGCTTAGCTAGCCATGTTAATGACGAGTTAACCAGCACCGTCAATCATTGCACTGTAATGTCACGCTAGCTATTGCTAGCAGGGGATTTATTGGTAATTCAAGACTTCTTTATTGAAATATTAAGTCAATGTTTATTTTTTTACTACCTTAAAAGGTTTATATAAAAAGGGTGGTACTTGTGCTCTGTATTTATGGTTTAATGTCACTTCACATTGAGGGCATGTATCATTACTGTTGTTCCTATCTAACAGTTATCTTGTGTCCTACCTAACCATGTATCATTACTGTTGTTCCTATCTAACAGTTATCTTGTGTCCTACCTAACCATGTATCATTACTGTTGTTCCTATCTAACAGTTATCTTGTGTCCTACCTAACCATGTATCATTACTGTTGTTCCTATCTAACAGTTATCTTGTGTCCTACCTAACCATGTATCATTACTGTGGTTCCTATCTAACAGTTATCTTGTGTCCTACCTAACCATGTATCATTACTGTTGTTCCTATCTAACAGTTATCTTGTGTCCTACCTAACCATGTATCATTACTGTTGTTCCTATCTAACAGTTATCTTGTGTCCTACCTAACCATGTATCATTACTGTTGTTCCTATCTATCAGTTATCTTGTGTCCTACCTCACCAGTGAACGTGTGGTTGTGACCGTCCTGTCAATGCCTGTCCTGGTGACTCATTTTACATTTTAGTCATTGAGCAGACGCTCTTATCCAGAGCAATTTAAAGTTGGTCCTGGTGACTCCTGGGCCCTAATTCATAAAGGAAGTGTCTCAGAGCTGATCTAGGATCAGGTCCTCCTCTCCATGTAATCTGATTCATTATGATCTAGGATCAGGTCCCCCTCTCCATGTAATCTGATTCATTGTGATCTAGGATCAGGTCCCCCTCTCCATGTAATCTGATTCATTATGATCTAGTTGTCAGAGCTAGAGTGGTGTTTGTCAGACCATGAGACATCCTGAAAATCTGTATTCTCACAAAATCGTATGTAGAGTCTGAACGGTTTGGCCAACAAACTATTATGATACCTCTATTGAAAGCTGAGATTCGTACGAACACGATGGTGTTCTCTGTTTTGCTCTAGGAATTACAACAAACTAACAGGGTGTAAGTGATATTAGGGGGACACAGAAAAACTTTAATTAAATAATATGAATGAAAAATGAATGAATGAATGAAATTTTATTTTTGTGTCAAATCGCCAACTGGCAACTCATCCCTTATGGGGTTAATTGCCACATAAATAAACATTACAATAATTCACTGTGGTAATTAAATGATAATTCCTCTTCAGTGCTCTCTGCATTGAGCATCACATGAAGAATGAAAACAACGTAAGGTAAAAATCAATACATAATAGTAAATAAGGTGATGCAAACAATAATTATATCCCTAGAGCAGTACAATAATATACATATATACACACACACTGTATATATGCACATACATACATACACACTGTATATATACACATCACATACATACACACTGTATATATAGACGTACATACATACACACTGTATATATACACATACATACATACATACTGTATATATAGACGTACATACATACACACTGTATATATACACATCACATACATACACACTGTATATATAGACGTACATACATACACACTGTATATATACACATACATACATACATACATACACACTGTATATATACACATCACATACATACATACACACTGTATATATACACATACATACATACACACTGTATATATAGACGTACATACATACACACTGTATATATACACATACATACATACATACATACATACATACACACTGTATATATACACATACATACATACATACATACACACTGTATATATACACATACATACATACACACTGTATATATACACATACATAACATATACACTGTATATATACACATACATACATACACACTGTATATATACACATACATACATACATACACACTGTATATATACACATACATACATACACACTGTATATATACACATACATACATACACACTGTATATATACACATACATACATACATACACACTGTATATATACACATACATACATACACACTGTATATATACACATACATACATACACACTGGATGTATACACATACATACATACACACTGTATATATACACATACATACATACACACTGTATATATACACATACATACATACACACTGTATATATACACATACATACATACACACTGTATATATACACATACATACATACATACACACTGTATATATACACATACATACATACATACACACTGTATATATACACATACATACATACACACTGTATATATACACATACATACATACACACTGTATATATACACATACATACATACACACTGTATATATACACATACATACATACACACTGTATATATACACATACATACATACACACTGTATATATACACATACATACATACATACACACTGTATATATACACATACATACATACACACTGTATATATACACATACATACATACACACTGTATATATACACATACATACATACACACTGTATATATACACATACATACATACACACTGTATATATATACATACATACATACACACTGTATATATACACATACATACATACACACTGTATATATACACATACATACATACACACTGTATATATACACATACATACATACACACTGTATATATACACATACATACATACACACTGTATATATACACATACATACATACACACTGTATATATACACATACATACATACACACTGTATATATACACATACATACATACATACACACTGTATATATACACATACATACATACATACATACACACTGTATATATACACATACATACATACACACTGTATATATACACATACATACATACACACTGTATATATACACATACATACATACACACTGTATATATACACATACATACACACTGTATATATACACATACATACATACATACACACTGTATATATACACATACATACATACATACACACTGTATATATACACATACATACATACACACTGTATATATACACATACATAACATATACACTGTATATATACACATACATACATACACACTGTATATATACACATACATACATACACACTGTATATATACACATACATACACACTGTATATATACACATACATACATACACACTGTATATATACACATACATACATACACACTGTATATATACACATACATAATATATACAGAAAAAAATAAACAGAAGGCATTTGAACCCAGTCTGGCACAAAGAGAAGATTCATATGGGAGACAGTCTAGGTACATATCTGTTGTTCTGCCCCTGAACAATGCAGTTAACCCACTGTTCCTAGTATGTGATGAGGACAAATTAAATGTTTTTTCATCCATTGTGTATTTCCATTTGCAGAATATTTAGATTTTACCTTTATTTAGACTAGGCAAGTCAGTTATGAACAAATTCTTATTTTCATTGAGCTGTCATTGAAAATAAGAATTTGTTCTTAACTGACCTGCCTAGTTTAAATAAAGGTAACATCTAAATATTCTGCAAATGGAAATACACAATGGACAAAAAAACATTTAATTTCTCCTCATCACATACTGCCAGGGTATATGTGGTGTGCTTTCTGGAATAAGAGCAAGCGTATATCGTGGTAGAAAGGGCAATAGAGGATCAAATTAGTTTCATTCTCTATTTCTTTGAGGTCACAATAGTTACATACAATTTACTGGAAACCAGGTTTAGTTGGGGTTTTTTTATCTCCAAAATATGAGTTACTGTAGGACTATAATAATTGTTAACAGGCCTACAAACCCAAAAGGTTTTAATTTGAGAATGTTCACTTGTATGCCTCAAATATTAAACTGTCTTAAATATTTAATGATTAGTTGAATCAGGTGTGTAAGTGCTGGATAATAACTAAAGGATGAGAAACCCTGAGATAAACATTAAACCATATAATGTAAAAGCTCCTCCACCATCTTTACCAGACGTTTTACTGATAACATGTAGACCTACTGATTAGTTTCCACTTTGAAAACTGCTGTCTGTCAGCAACTCAGCTCAAGTAGCAGTTCTAACTAGTAATATATCATTCCTAGTATTCATTCACATACTCTGTCCATTAGAATAGATTATTGTTCAGAAATACTTACTTTATTTTTCAATAATCTCCATATAGTGTTTTCTGCTCTGTCGTCTCAAAATGGATCCTGAACAAAAGAACAACTTTACTTTCTGTTTCAGCTCAGCCACCTCCCGAGTGGTGCAGTCCCGCCTCTTGCGTCACTGCAGTACCTGGTTAGAGTCCAGGCTGCATGACTGGGAGTCCCATAGGGCGGCGCACAATTGGCACAGCGTCGTCAAGGTTTGGCCGGGGTAGGCCGTCATTGTTAATAAGAATTTGTTCTGACTTACCTAGTTAAATAAAAGTGAAATAAAAATACAATATCTTCCACTAGATGACAGTAAACACCTGCTGTAACCTGACTTTACAGGAGTATTATTATGATATAAACAGCTAAACTGATCTTAGATTAGCTCTCTTATGAAGACTGTCACAGGTTTACAGCAGTATCAATATGATATAATAAGCTAAACTGATCCGAGATCAGCTCTCCTATGAAGACTGTCACAGGTTTACAGCAGTATCAATATGATATAATAAGCTAAACTGATATGAGATCAGCTCTCCTATGAAGACTGTCACAGGTTTACAGCAGTATCAATATGATATAATAAGCTAAACTGATCCGAGATCAGCTCTCCTATGAAGACTGTCACAGGTTTACAGCAGCTGACAGTTGCTACTTCATCGCTACTAACTCAAACTACCTTGGTTTAAATAAAGACAATATATGTAAAGATTAAAAGGTATATAACTTATAAATCATGAGCCTCATCTTGAGGAGTATGTGATTGGATGTTATAGACCCCCATCTGAACAGTTTCTTTTCCCATAGAGACTAAAGGACTATGCTGTGGCCCCCACCATCTGGCCCATAGAGACTAAAGGACTATGCTGTGGCCCTCACCATCTGGCCCATAGAGACTAAAGGACTATGCTGTGGCCCTCACCATCTGGCCCATAGAGACTAAAGGACTATGCTGTCGGCCCTCACCATCTGGCCCATAGAGACTAAATGACTATGCACTCTACGCTGCACACCACCTCAACGGGGATGTGGTGGAGGGTAAACCCACGTAAACGCACTTACACACCTTTTTATTTGTAAAATAGCGTTTACTCAACACTGTATTTTGTTAATTATCGTTTACCACTTCTTATGCGTTTCCAGCGTTAAGTCTAAATTCTATCGCAGAAACCGGGCCCAGGTTGGTCAGCATGATAAAGAATCATATCTCAAGGTTACTCTGTCTATTGAATGTCTGACTACGACCTAACTTTATAATAGTTATATGTAGCCAAGACTTACCAGAGTCTGTCAGTCTGTCCTTCAAATCAACACATTTATCCTGCTTCTAATGTTGCAGAGAAATGTGCGCTACATTTTCTACAGTCATTTTGTAACGGTGTAGACTACACAGTTACTTTCACTTTCATATGAGGAAATCACGTCCCTTCTGACGTCACCGGTGTATGGTTAAATAATGATGACAGAAGAGATCTACTAACTAGTAATAATATGTAATTCCAGGTATTCATTATCTTAATCTGTTCTTTATTGTTCAGAAATACTTTATTTGTACTTCTCTCCATATAGTGTGTTTTCCTCTTTTGTCATCTCACCATGGATCCTGCACTCAGCCGTCTCCCCACCCTGATAATAGAGTGTTTTATTGGTATCTTCCACTAGATGGCAGTAAACACCTGCTGTAACTAGACTTTACAACAGCATTCCTTATTCATAAAGGCAGTGTCTCAAAGGAGGAGTGCTGAATCAGGATCAGGTCCCCCTGTCCATGTAATCTGATTCATTATGATCTAGGATCAGGTCCTCCTCTCCATGTAATCTGATTCATTATGATCTAGGATCAGGTCCCCCCTCTCCATGTAATCTTATTCATTATGATCTAGGATCAGGTCCCCCCTCTCCATGTAATCTGATTCATTATGATCTAGGATCAGGTCCCCCTCTCCATGTAATCTGATTCATTATGATCTAGGATCAGGTCCCCCCTCTCCATGTAATCTGATTCATTATGATCTAGGATCAGGTCCCCCCTCTCCATGTAATCTGATTCATTATGATCTAGGATCAGGTCCTCCTCTCCATGTAATCTGATTCATTATGACATAGGATCAGGTCCCCCTCTCCATGTAATCTGATTCATTATGATCTAGGATCAGGTCCCCCCTCTCCATGCAATCTGATTCATTATGATCTAGGATCAGGTCCTCCTCTCCATGTAATCTGATTCATTATGACATAGGATCAGGTCCCCCCTCTCCATGTAATCTGATTCATTATGATCTAGGATCAGGTCCCCCCCTCTCCATGTAATCTGATTCATTATGATCTAGGATCAGGTCCCCCCTCTCCATGTAATCTGATTCATTATGATCTAGGATCAGGTCCCCCCCTCTCCATGTAATCTGATTCATTATGATCTAGGATCAGGTCCCCCCTCTCCATGTAATCTGATTCATTATGATTGTTTTGTCTCATGTCTCTTTATATTCATATAGCCTGGGGGTATTGCTTATTGTATTGCTTACATCTTAATATATAGACTTTTATATCAACCCTCTATCCCAGAAACACCCAGCTATGTTCAGGGTACTGATGAATGAAGGGTTTATTACTATTGTAGTACTGACTTTAATATCAACCCTCTATCCCAGAAACACCCAGCTTTGTTCAGGGTACTGATGAATGAAGGGTTTATTACTATTGTATTACTTTTTTTATTAACTTAGCTACTGACTTGTTCTATTGTTGTTGTATTGTCAAGAGGTTAACCTGCAAGGAAGCATTTCAGTACATAATACTTGTATTGTGCTTTATATTATTATAGATATTTTAGGGTTGCCATGGATTTCAAGCAGGCAATGCCATCAGGTCCAAACCCAAAACAAGGAAATTGTAGGAGACAGGCGTGTTGGGGTTTCCTGCCAGCATGACCACCCGCTTCACTTCCTGAACATGAAAAAGGGTGAAAGGTGGGATGCAGTAATAAGGAGTTTTTTTCAGTTTCTTTTTCAGTATTTTATTTCAGTGTTGATTAATTGAGTTAATTTAGTAAATTGTATTTAGTTATTTAGTGCAGATAATGATGTACTTCTTCTGTAGTTTGTCAAATGCAGTGAACCTGCTGAGAGATGAAGGAGGGGATGAGAGGCCAGAACATCAACCTCATCTTCATGGAGGACATTGATGCCAGATGCAGTGAACCTGCTGAGAGATGAAGGAGGGGATGAGAGGCCAGAACTTCAACCTCATCTTCATGGAGGACATTGATGCCAGATGCAGTGAACCTGCTGAGAGATGAAGGAGGGGATGAGAGGCCAGAACATCAACCTCATCTTCATGGAGGACATTGATGCCAGATGCAGTGAACCTGCTGAGAGATGAAGGAGGGGATGAGAGGCCAGAACATCAACCTCATCTTCATGGAGGACATTGATGCCAGATGCAGTGAACCTGCTGAGAGATGAAGGAGGGGATGAGAGGCCAGAACATCAGTCTCATCTTCATGGAGGACATTGATTCCAGATGCAGCTACATGTGCAAGTAATTAACCTTTTTAATTCAAGATCTCATTGACTTTAACATTTGAAAAGCAGTTTCTCCAACAATAGTTTTAACATGAACATTTTGTCCATAACTTTTTAGAGAAAGTTTCCTGAATTGAATCATGGGAACAGATTGGTTGTTCCAGTTTTCCATGCTGATGGACATGACTTGCCATGTCAGGTACTTGAACAGGATCATTAATATTATCAGTAGGTATTTATTCATATTTTATAAGGTTTAACCAAATAACCCTTTTACCATGGTATGACATGATTTTATATTTCTAGATGAAATTCAACACCCGATATGTGGAAGGTGCTGGACTGGCAGATGGGGAGCAGATGGAGAGGCTGTGGTCGTATCTGAGGCGCTTTGGGAAGGTCACCAAAGAAATGAGGCCGTCCCATCTTATTGACCTCCTGACTGATGCACTTCTCCACCATGGGAAAACGCCAGAGGCTACGTTAGTACACTTGGAAGTGTTCTTAATTTACTTAATGCTGGTTGACTCTAGTGATGTTCCTAACATTTCCTGTTGTTTTGATGTAGTGGACTCTCTGCCATAGAGGGTTTCCCCAGCAACAGACGTTGCAACAGAGGCAAAAAGGGAAATGGAAGAAATTGCACAGTCTCTTCCAGGTAAACCATTGTATCAATAATCTAAGCATAGAATTTCAGTATTGATTAGAAATGTTGTCACATCTGTCACTGTTGTTATGTTTTAGGAATTTTAGGCCAGTAGGCCAGTGACTCAGCCCCTGTAAAAGGGTTAGAGGCAGAGAATCCCAGTGGAAAGAGAGGAACCGGCAAGGCAGAGACAGCAAGGGCGGTTCGTTGCTCCAGCCTTTCCGTTCACCTTCACACTCCTGGGCCAGACTATACTTAATCATAGGACCTACTGAAGAGATAAGTCTTCAGTAAAGACTTAAAGGTTGAGACTGAGTCTGCGTCTCTCACATGGGTAGGCAGACCATTCCATAAAAATGGAGCTCTATAGGAGAAAGCCCTACCTCCAGCCGTTTGCTTCGAAATTCTAGGGACAATTAGGAGGCCTGCGTCTTGTGACCGTAGCGTACGTGTAGGTATGTACGGCAGGACCAAATCGGAAAGATAGGTAGGAGCAAGCCCATGTAATGCTTTGTAGGTTAGCAGTAAAACCTTGAAATCAGCCCTTGCCTTAACAGGAAGCCAGTGTAGGGAGGCTAGCACTGGAGTAATATGATCAAACTTTTTGGTTCTAGTCAGGATTCTAGCAGCCGTATTTAGCACTAACTGAAGTTTATTTAGTGCTTTATCCGGGTAGCCGGAAAGTAGAGCATTGCAGTAGTCCAGCCTAGAAGTAACAAAAGCATGGATTAATTTTTCTGCGTCATTTTTGGACAGAAAATTTCTGATTTTTGCAATGTTACGTAGATGGAAAAAAGCTGTCCTTGAAACAGTCTTGATATGTTCTTCAAAAGAGAGATCAGGGTCCAGAGTAACGCCGAGGTCCTTCACAGTTTTATTTGAGACGACTGTACAACCATCCAGATTAATTGTCAGATTCAACAGAAGATCTCTTTGTTTCTTGGGACCTAGAACAAGCATCTCTGTTTTGTCCGAGTTTAAAAGTAGAAAGTGATATTGATGGAGGAACAGATGAATGAGGCTGAGGGTGATGACTACAACAACGATGGTGATATTGATGGAGGAACAGATGAATGAGGCTGAGGGTGATGACTACAACAACGATGGTGATATTGATGGAGGAATAGATGAATGAGGCTGAGGGTGATGACTACAACAACGATGGTGATATTGATGGAGGAATAGATTAATGAGGCTGAGGGTGATGACTACAACAACGATGGTGATATTGATGGAGGAATAGATGAATGAGGCTGATGGTGTGTTGTTTTTAACATGTCCATTGCTTTTTAATTGATGTCATTGTATTCCTGAACCTTTGTTTATAATGGTATGTTTTATTGCTCTTTTGGGGTTGAAAGAAGCACATTTCTGTTTAATTGTTAGATGTGATACAGGCCATTGTTGCAGGTCATTTACTATTGGTGTCATGGTGAGGAGAACCTGACTTGAGCCTGATATACCCCAAGAGTCTAATGGAATAGACAGGTTTGCTTCCTCTAAAGTATTGTCTTTTTATTGACCTGTTAGTTGTGGAGTTTGTAAATATATTTTATTTAACCTTTATTTAACTAGGCAACTCAATGTAGATTATTGTGTAAATATTGTCATGTGAATATCTAGATCACCATTATCAATGTAGATTATTGTGTAAATATTGTCATGTGAATATCTAGATCACCATTGTCATCTTTAAATAAATTAATAACTTCTGCAGCTGATGCCGCCTGGCTCCTTGTAATATGGCCTGTGTGTAGCTGGTGTAGAGGAGTCAGGCGCAGGACAGCAGATGTGAGTAATAAAACGTAATTTACTCAAAATCATCACAAACACAATGCAATAAACGAGCCCACAATAACGGACCGTATTACAAACAAACAATCACTCACAAACCAACATGGGGGAACAGAGGGTTAAATAATGAACAAGTCATTGAGATACTAGAGATACTCTCAATGATCTGCTATGAAAAGCCAACTGACATTTACTCCTGAGGTGCTGACCTGTTGCTGCACCCTCGACAACCACTGTGATTATTATTATCTGACCCTGCTGGTCATCTATGAACATTTGAACATCTTGGCCATGTTCTGTTATAATCTCCACCCGGCACAGCCAGCAGAGGACTGACCACCCCTCATAGCCTGGTTCCTCTCTTGGTTTCTTCCTAGGTTTTGGCCTTTCTAGGGAGTTTTTCCTAGCCACCCCTCATAGCCTGGTTCCTCTCTAGGTTTCTTCCTAGGTTCTGGCCTTTCTAGGGAGTTTTTCCTAGCCACCCCTCATAGCCTGGTTCCTCTCTAGGTTTCTTCCTAGGTTCTGGCCTTTCTAGGGAGTTTTTCCTAGCCACCCCTCATAGCCTGGTTCCTCTCCAGGTTTCTTCCTAGGTTCTGGCCTTTCTAGGGAGTTTTTCCTAGCCACCGTGCTTCTACACCTGCATTGCTTGCTGTTTGGGGTTTTAGGCTGGGTTTCTGTACAGCACTTTGAGATATCAGCTGATGTACGAAGGGCTTTATAAATAAATTTGATTTGATTTGATTTGATTGGGGAATTGAAACCAGGTGTGTAAGAAAAAGACAAAGCAAATGGAAAATGAAAAGTGGATCGGTGACGTCGAACGCTGCCCGAACTTCGGCGGAAGTCGTGACCCTCCTGCAACATTTAATGGTCCAATAATGGGTTTAGGAACTAAGGATTGTAGCTTTAAGGTTTCAGTATGTAGCCTACAGAGAAACACATTCAGAGATCAAGCCTTGTCATTTCAGATAAATTCACTTTGCAGGAGAGGGGAGACTGGAGGCCATGGTGGGGTCAAAGTAGCACATTTAATAAATAATTATTCTAAACAAAAACATTGTTTCTATTGAACATGCCATACTAATAAAGGCATTTTAATCAATTATATGAAGAGTGTCTTGGTCCTCCTTTCTTTTTGATGACCTACTCACCCCTTTTACCAAAGAGCACCTTCTGTCTACCAACATTTACTATTGTGTACCTTAGTAGCGCTTCCCTTCCTCCTCTTTCTACTAAACCACAAAGGGGTTAGAACTACAATTCCGGCGCCATTTCCGGTTGCTGGACACGATGCAACGTGAAACAGGGAGTTGTAGTTCTTCACAGAAAGCCCAGGTGTATTCAAACCATTACAGTTTTACATTTACATTTTAGTCATTTAGCAGACGCTCTTATCCAGAGCGACTTACAGTAGTGAATGCATACATTTCATACATTTTTATTTTCCCGTACTGGGAAAAAAATGACACACAGTTCCTCAGCATTGGAACATTTTGGAATCACAGTCATGAAACCCCCCTTAAACATATGACACAATGTTCTCACTACAACTGAGGACTCTTACAGTGGTGGACTTTATGTTAATAAATAGGTCTCAAATCAAATCAAAGTTTATTTGTCACGTGCGCCGAATGCAACAGACCTTAGAGTGAAATGCTTACTTACAGGCTCTAACCAATAGTGCGAAAAAAGGTATGTGTGTGTGTGTGTGTGTGTGTGTGTGTGTGTGTGTGTGTGTGTGTGTGTGTGTGTGTGTGTGTGTGTGTGTGTGTGTGTGTGTGGGGGGGGGGGGGGGGGGGGGGGGGGTAAGTAAAGAAATAAAACAACAGTAAAAATACATTTGAAAATAAGAGTAGCAAGGCTATATAAAGACATCGGTTAGTCAGGCTTAAGAGTTGTGAACTACAAATATGGCGTCTTTTTGTAGTTTTCTCCCTAACTCTAACCCTAGCTCAGTTGATCTGCTTTATCAATGGTGCAACATTCAACCCCTCCAAAATGCCTTAATTCATCTGATGCATCCCTCACGCAGATCCACTGACGTCCGAATCACTATTTCAATTTGTCTACAGACTCAATAGTATTTGCATTTCAAAATGCAATATTCTCATTCATTTTGATAATTCTTTCTTATTAAGAGACATTCACTAAGAGGATTTGTTCAGATCAATGGGCTGCTCTAACATTTTAACACTGAGCCATGTGACTATACAGTAGCCTACATCTATAGTCTACTGTAAAATCATATGCTGCTTTAGGCTAAATACTATAGTTTTCTGTGTGTTTCAAAGGGACAAATGGAAAGAGGTCCTACTGTATTCTAGATGGTGGTGTAGAGTATCTACAATGTGACCTCCCTAAATAATGGTGGTGTAGTGTATCTACAATGTGACCTCCCTAAATAATGGTGGTGTAGAGTATCTACAATGTGACCTCCCTAAATAATGGTGGTGTAGAGTATCTACAATGTTACCTCCCTAAATAATGGTGGTGTAGAGTATCTACAATGTGACCTCCCTAAATAATGGTGGTGTAGAGTATCTACAATGTGATCTCCCTAAATAATGGTGGAGTAGAGTATCTACAATGTGACCTCCCTAAATAATGGTGGTGTAGTGTATCTACAATGTGACCTCCCTAAATAATGGTGGTGTAGAGTATCTACAATGTTACCTCCCTAAATAATGGTGGTGTAGTGACTCTACAATGTGACCTCCCTAAATAATGCACAAGTTACATTTTAACTTCATTCAAGAGGAGAGAATGTAGGAGACTAATAAAGCAGGTAGAGGACCATTTTATGGGGCTGAAACCTAAAGCGGCAACTGCAGCGCAATCAATAGGAGGTGAACAGCACCTGGTGCTGAAAATATAGCAGCACAATCAATAGGAGGTGAACAGCACCTGGTGCTGATATTATAGCAGCACAATCAATAGGAGGTGAACAGCGCCTGGTGCTGAAAATATAGCAGCACAATCAATAGGAGGTGAACAGCACCTGGTGCTGATATTATAGCAGCACAATCAATAGGAGGTGAACAGCACCTGGTGCTGAAAATATAGCAGCACAATCAATAGGAGGTGAACAGCACCTGGTGCTGAAAATATAGCAGCACAATCAATAGGAGGTGAACAGCACCTGGTGCTGAAAATATAGCAGCACAATCAATAGGAGGTGAACAGCACCTGGTGCTGATAATATAGCAGCACAATCAATAGGAGGTGAACAGCACCTGGTGCTGAAAATATAGCAGCACAATCAATAGGAGGTGAACAGCGCCTGGTGCTGATAATATAGCAGCACAATCAATAGGAGGTGAACAGCACCTGGTGCTGAAAATATAGCAGCACAATCAATAGGAGGTGAACAGCACCTGGTGCTGATAATATAGCAGCACAATCAATAGGAGGTGAACAGCACCTGGTGCTGAAAATATAGCTAACTTGTTATGCAAGTGGCGCCAATCAACAGGTGGAGAAAACTACACCAGTCAAGTAATTCATTTCAACAATAATCTTCCTTTTAATTTGACTTTAAAAACAACAAGAGGGCTTAATTGGAGTCTATTTCTTCAGAGTGAAGGCACATATAAATTAACTTAACTGTCTGAGCTAGGCTGTGTGGGGGCGCAGGCCCATATAAATAACTTAACTGTCTGAGCTAGGCTGTGTGGGGGCGAAGGCCCATATAAATAACTTAACTGGCTGTGCTAGGCTGTGTGGGGGCGCAGGCCCATATAAATAACTTAACTGGCTGAGCTAGGCTATGTGGCTTAACAGCATCTTTCACAAGAAAATAAAATGGCCTGATAGAAGAGGGATTTGTATTTATTTATTAGGCCGACTTACAACTGCAACATGGCCAAAAAGGCAGCATCCTACATAAAACAATAATTTAAGAAAAACAGGTGATGTCTGTGTCTGAGTGTCTGTAGCCCTGTATCAGGAGTCTGGGATTACCTGAGTGTCTGTAGCCCTGTATCAGAGTGACCAGAGTAACCTGAGTGTCTGTAGCCCTGTACCAGAGTGACCATAGTAACCTGAGTGTCTGTAGCCCTGTACCAGGAGTCTGGGATAACCTGAGTGTCTGTAGCCCTGTATCAGGAGTCTGGGATAACCTGAGTGTCTGTAGCCCTGTATCAGGAGTCTGGGATAACCTGAGTGTCTGTAGCCCTGTATCAGAGTGACCAGAGTAACCTGAGTGTCTGTAGCCCTGTATCAGGAGTCTGGGATAACCTGAGTGTCTGTAGCCCTGTATCAGAGTGACCAGAGTAACCTGAGTGTCTGTAGCCCTGTACCAGAGTGACCAGAGTAACCTGAGTGTCTGTAGCCCTGTACCAGGAGTCTGGGATAACCTGAGTGTCTGTAGCCCTGTATCAGGAGTCTGGGATAACCTGAGTGTCTGTAGCCCTGTATCAGGAGTCTGGGATAACCTGAGTGTCTGTAGCCCTGTATCAGAGTGACCAGAGTAACCTGAGTGTCTGTAGCCCTGTATCAGAGTGACCAGAGTAACCTGAGTGTCTGTAGCCCTGTACCAGAGTGACCAGAGTAACCTGAGTGTCTGTAGCCCTGTACCAGAGTGACCAGAGTAACCTGAGTGTCTGTAGCCCTGTACCAGAGTGACCAGAGTAACCTGAGTGTCTGTAGCCCTGTATCAGAGTAACCTGAGTGTCTGTAGCCCTGTATCAGAGTGACCAGAGTAACCTGAGTGTCTGTAGCCCTGTATCAGAGTGACCAGAGTAACCTGAGTGTCTGTAGCCCTGTATCAGAGTGACCAGAGTAACCTGAGTGTCTGTAGCCCTGTATCAGAGTGACCAGAGTAACCTGAGTGTCTGTAGCCCTGTATCAGAGTGACCATAGTAACCTGAGTGTCTGTAGCCCTGTATCAGGAGTCTGGGGATAACCTGAGTGTCTGTAGCCCTGTATCAGAGTGACCAGAGTAACCTGAGTGTCTGTAGCCCTGTACCAGAGTGACCAGAGTAACCTGAGTGTCTGTAGCCCTGTATCAGGAGTCTGGGATAACCTGAGTGTCTGTAGCCCTGTACCAGAGTGACCAGAGTAACCTGAGTGTCTGTATCCCTGTATCAGAGTGACCAGAGTAACCTGAGTGTCTGTAGCCCTGTACCAGAGTGATCATAGTAACCTGAGTGTCTGTAGCCCTGTATCAGAGTAACCTGAGTGTCTGTAGCCCTGTACCAGAGTAACCTGAGTGTCTGTAGCCCTGTATCAGAGTGACCAGAGTAACCTGAGTGTCTGTAGCCCTGTACCAGGAGTCTGGGGATAACCTGAGTGTCTGTAGCCCTGTACCAGGAGTCTGGGGATAACCTGAGTGTCTGTAGCCCTGTATCAGGAGTCTGGGATAACCTGAGTGTCTGTAGCCCTGTATCAGAGTAACCTGAGTGTCTGTAGCCCTGTATCAGAGTGACCAGAGTAACCTGAGTGTCTGTAGCCCTGTATCAGGAGTCTGGGGATAACCTGAGTGTCTGTAGCCCTGTATCAGAGTGACCAGAGTAACCTGAGTGTCTGTAGCCCTGTATCAGGAGTGACCAGAGTAACCTGAGTGTCTGTAGCCCTGTATCAGGAGTCTGGGATAACCTGAGTGTCTGTAGCCCTGTATCAGGAGTCTGGGATAACCTGAGTGTCTGTAGCCCTGTACCAGAGTGACCATAGTAACCTGAGAGTCTGTAGCCCTGTATCAGAGTGACCAGAGTAACCTGAGTGTCTATAGCCCTGTATCAGGAGTCTGGGATGACCTGCTCCTGTAACGATAAAACAAACAGAAAATACTGTCAGCATGACACCTAAAATAGCCATTGATCAGCACTAATAATCACAATAATAATAATAACAATTATAATAATAATAATAATAATAATAATAATAATTACAATAATGTTAGTAGCCTATATGACTATTTATTAAATACTAAGTTATTTACTTAATGGGAAAAGTTGCATTTCCCCTTGGACACGATCTTGTGGATGTCAGGTGAGAGGGATGTGATGTTGATGAGCAGGCAGTCCTCGGTTGCCTTATGTGAAAGCCGGTTCCTGTCGTGAGTCGATTGCATTCATAGAGGAAAAGGAGGACTCACAGGTGGAAGTTGATCCAAACATAGTTAGCACATAAAAGGAATGGTGATGACTACAACAACGAAGGTGGTCAGCTGCTGCCCTCATTGGGTATAGCGAGCACCATCCCCCTCTCTCTCCCTCCATCCCCCTCTGTCTCCCTCCATCCCCCTCTCTCCCCCTCCATCCCCCTCTCTCTCCCTCCATCCCCCTCTCTCTCCCTCCATCCCCCTCTCTCTCCCTCCATCCCCCTCTCTCTCCCTCCATCCCCCTCTCTCTCCCTCCATCCCCCTCTCTCTCCCTCCATCCCCCTCTCTCTCCCTCCATCCCCCTCTTTCTCCCTCCGTCCCCCTCTCTCTCCCTCCATCCCCCTCTGTCTCCCTCCATCCCCCTCTCTCCCCCTCCATCCCCCTCTCTCTCCCTCCATCCCCCTCTTTCTCCCTCCGTCCCCCTCTCTCTCCCTCCATCCCCCTCTGTCTCCCTCCATCCCCCTCTCTCCCCCTCCATCCCCCTCTCTCTCCCTCCATTCCCCTCTCTCTCCCTCCATCCCCCTCTCTCTCACCCAGGTTCTGTTATCTCAGGTCATCAAATCAAATTTATTTTTATATAGCCCTTCGTACATCAGCTGATATTCTCAAAGTGCTGTACAGAAACCCAGCCTAAAACCCCAAACAGCAAGCAAAGCATGTGAAAGAAGCACGGTGGCTAGGAAAAACTCCCTAGGAAAAACTCCCTAGAAAGGCCAAAAACCTAGGAAGAAACCTAGAGAGGAACCAGGCTATGAGGGGTGGCCAGTCCTCTTCTGGCTGTGCAGGGTGGATATTATAACAGAACATGGTCAAAATGTTAAAATGTTAAAATGTTCATAAATGACCAGCATGGTCAAATAATAATAATCATAGTAGTTGTCGAGGGTGCAACAAGCACGTCCGGTGAACAGGTCAGGGTTCCATAGCCGCAGGCAGAACAGTTGAAACTGGAGCAGCAGCACGGCCAGGTGGACTGGGGACAGCAAGGAGTCATCATACCAGGTAGTCCTGAGGCATGGTCCTAGGGCTCAGGTCCTCCGAGAGAAAGACAGAAAGAGAGAAAGAGAGAATTAGAGAGAGCATATTTAAATACACACAGGACACCGGATAAGACAAGAGAAATACTCCAGATGTAACAGGTCATAAATTCCTGGAGGAGACTCTCTCCCTCGTGCAGTATAGAGAGAGGGTTTCACACTCTGATGGATGAGACAATGCAAGCCATTCATTTGTGGGGCGATTTCCTTCAACCTGCTGACCAGGCCCCTGTGTCTGTCCACCATAGCAGGAGCCCTGACGGTGATCACAAAGTTGACTTTTTCGAATGACAGGCCATGCTACGTAAACAATTGTTCCAGCTTTGTGAATAGGATGTCCCCGGCGGTGTGTCCTTCCAGGGGAACGTCCCCGGCGGTGTGTCCTTCCAGGGGAACGTCCCCGGCGGTGTGTCCTTCCAGGGGAACGTCCCCGGTGGTGTGTCCTTCCAGGGGAACGTCCCCGGTGGTGTGTCCTTCCAGGGGAACGTCCCCGGTGGTGTGTCCTTCCAGGGGAACGTCCCCGGTGGTGTGTCCATCCAGGGAAACGTCTACGGTGGTGTGTCCTTCCAGGGGACCGTCCCCGGTGGTGTGTCCTTCCAGGGGGATGTCCCCGGTGGTGTGTCCTTCCAGGGAAACGTCCACGGTGGTGTGTCCTTCCAGGGGACCGTCCCCGGAGGTGTGTCCTTCCAGGGGAACGTCCCCGGTGGTGTGTCCTTCCAGGGGAACATCCCCGGCGGTGTGTCCTTCCAGGGGAACGTCCCCGGCGGTGTGTCCTTCCAGGGGAACGTCCCCGGCGGTGTGTCCTTCCAGGGGAACGTCCCCGGTGGTGTGTCCTTCCCATGAAAATAACGGACATATACACACAACTGTGCTACATCGGTGTTGTCAGTACTCTCATCAATAGCCAGGGGAAAATGCTCAGCCTGACTGAGCCCCTCCAGAACAATCCTATGCACATCATCCGCCAGAGCACAGACACGGCGTCCGGCTGATGTCACAGACAGGGGCACCTGTTTGACAGACGCAATTATGCTATCCATAGACTTGTCTGTAGCCAATTCCTCCAAAACTGTCACCATGCATTTTTGTTACTTTTTGAGAACGACATGTTCTCTTGCTATCAAGCTCATTGTTCTGAATGAATGTTGATATTAATAAAGTAGTGTAGACTACAGTAGGCTACGTAGACCTGTTTTTCCCCACCAATCAACACACAGAGAAATAAACAAAAAGTTATAATTGAATAGAGATATTGGTGATTTTATGATTTTATCAGATCTAAATTATTTTATTGTCACTGAATGTACTATGTACTAATCAAATGTGTTAAACATGTTGTTAAATTTGTAGTGTAGGCCTATTAATTGTGCTAATATTATACGCTAATTATGTTCTGGCCCGCCCACTTTAACTCAGAAAAACATTCTCCCGATGTCACGTCCTGACCAGAGAAAGCTGTTATTTTCTATGGTAGAGTAGGTCAGGGCGTGACAGGGGGGTTTCTAGTTTAGTTTTTCTATGTTGTTTTCTAGTTTTGTATTTCTATGTTGGGTTTTGTTTGGGATGATCTCCAATTAGAGGCAGCTGGTCATCGTTGTCTCTAATTGGAGATCATACTTAAGTAGGTGTTTTTCCCACCTGGGTTTGTGGGAGATTGTTTTTGAGTAGTGTATGTTTCACCTCTGCATCACGGTTTGTTGTTTTTTTGTTCTTTAGTTTATGTGTATGTATTGCATAGTTTCACAGTTCAATAAAATATGTGGAACGATAATCACACTGCACTTTGGTCCGCTCCTCTCTATGACAACCGTGACACCCGAAGCCAAATCTAGTTGACAAACCCTGTTTTATAGTATGTCATGGCCTTTACTGGCCAACTGCTGTTATGTTTATGATATACTATGGTGTTGTGTCACTAGACTTTGACCAGATATTATTGCATCCAAAGATCAACTGTACCTAGAACATAGATACAGAGCCACTTGTTATCAGGAAGCTGCTCTCTCAGCACAACGGAAAATATCTCAATGACTTGACATGTTCTGGTTGTGAATTCAGGCTACAAGGTAAGAATCTTCCCAGGGATTATTGTAAAGTGTGTAGAGAAATTAAATGTATGGTGTTATTTTAGTATAGTGAATGACAGTAAAACACTCAGATCTAACAGTCCATTTCACCTGGGACAGTTATGTGACAGTTCAATCATACAAAATGGTGCTAACTGGGCGTAGGCGAGTCAAATTCAAAAACATATTGTTCATATATTCATATATTGTGGTTATTTTACAATTTGTATATTTTTATGTATAAGTTGTAAATCGTCTTTCAAAATATCGTAAAATTTGTTTTCAAACTTACAATGAGCTCCTCTTTCCTGTGTAATCTGGTATGAAACCACTGAACATACTTTTCTTAACATTGTTATTATGAACTGAATTCAGTAACAGCATAATAATATCATACCTGTTAAACAAAGCAACACACTAGAATGAGAGAAATTATTAAAAGAGAAAGTGAGACATTAATATTATTATTAGTTATTATCTATTATTATCTATTAATTAAATCACCTGACTGTTTCTATGTATGTTAGTAAATGTTTTATTTCTAAGAGATAATGAATATAAGAGAACAATTGACATTCAATAATTAGTTGTCACTGTGTTAACCACAACCAACATGCTGGATCTCTGTTTAGTTGTCACTGTGTTAACCACAACGAACATGCTGGATCTCTGTTTAGTTGTCACTGTGTTAACCACAACCAACATGCTGGATCTCTGTTTAGTTGTTACTGTGTTAACCACAACCAACATGCTGGATCTCTGTTTAGTTGTCACTGTGTTGACCACAACCAACATGCTGGATCTCTGTTTAGTTGTTACTGTGTTAACCACAACCAACATGCTGGATCTCTGTTTAGTTGTCACTGTGTTAACCAACATGCTGGATCTCTGTTTAGTTGTCACTGTGTTAACCACAACCAACATGCTGGATCTCTGTTTACAGGGGTCAGTGCTCTAAAATGAGTCTCTCTGGGGAGAGAGAGGAGGGGGGCCCTGCCTCTAAAATGAGTCTCTCTGGGGAGAGAGAGGAGGGGGCCCCTGCCTCCAAAATGCATCTCTCTGGGGGACATGACACCAAAGCTAAGAGGTAAGATGACAATTTTATGAAGAATTGATTAAGTTTATTTCCTAAATAAATAACTATCTTAAGGTGAATGCACTTACTGTAAATCTCTCTGGATAAGAGCATCTGCTAAATCAGGGGTTCTCAATCCGGGGTCTGTGGAGGTACTGCAGGGGTTCTGCAGGAAGCTCGGGGAGTGGTGGTGTATCCAGGGAGAAAACTAAACTAATATTCTGAAATGTCATTGTGGTCTTATGCTCCCATCTATTGAAATTATTTAGCAACTGCAGTAGTGCTTAAAAAATGTGTTATTCCTTACTAAAGTAGTAATTACTGAGAATTACTAGTTAATTTTATCACTTACAATAAAATAACAACTTATACCATAACAAACAATTAAACTGACATAAACCAAAATCACTATATATGTAGTTATTTAGTTAATTACCAAATTGAGCCGGTCGGTCACATTTGAGAGTGAGGGAGATATATAGCATTTTGCATAAAAAAACATGATTTTTGTCTCTGAAATGAAACCATCAAGTGATAGATTTTAAACAAATCCTTGTCTGTGAGAGATGTAATAATTAATACATCATTTCTTTAAACAATAAAAGCTCATTTCTGTAAAGTGATATGTTGCGTTTTGGAACTCTTCTTATGTTTCCCATCTGAGATCAGAGTAGATGAGAGATGTAATGTTTGTCTTTGTTGTGTTGAAGTCCAATCAAGCAGGAGAGACCAGCCTCCCCTGTACCCAGCTGTGTGTCCATGAAGAGTGACCTGTCTATGAATCATCCTATAGTGTTTAGAGAGGGAGACTTTTCTACTGAACAAAGGTAAGAAGAACTCATGGGTCATGGTCAGTGAGTTAAACAACACTGTCTCTAGTCATTTCTCCTCTCCCATTTTCACATTTCTTTTGGTTGTTTTCATAATCCATAGGCTAATCCTTTAGTCCATTTTCATAGTCCTAAAACTCTGTCTGTGTGTGTGTGTCTGTGTCTGTGTCTGTGTGTGTGTGTGTGTGTGTGTGTGTGTGTGTGTGTGTGTGTGTGTGTGTGTGTGTGTACACTCCCTGGATGAGGAGATGTAATCTCATGTTTTGTCCACAGAAACCAACAGGAGAAATCAGAGTCAGAGATTCTCAGTGGTCAGTCTTCCCAGAGTCATCAAACAGACCTGGACTCTGTATTCAGTGTATGTGATCCTGTTATGAACTTTTGTTTTCCTCAAGTAAAGTTTCTTTCAATTATTCATTAATGTGTTAATGAGAAAGCATTTCTTCTCTTGCTTAACTTATTTACTGGATTTATTTTAGTTGCTTGAAGAGAAAATGATGACATTTGTGAAGAACGAGCTGAAGATGTTCAAGAGGATTCTTAGTCCTGAACTCCCAGAAGGCTTTGAGAGTCAGAAGCAGGATGAGGAAGTGGTGGATGCTGAAGATGAGAAGCAGGAGAGCAGTGCCAGAGAGGGAGCTCTGAAGATCACACTGCACGTCCTGAGGAAAATGAACCAGAAGGAGCTCGCTGACACACTGGAGAAATGTAAGATCTGTCTGCCTCATGTTGAATGCTGTTTTATAACATTTAAAAGCTGTAGCTAAAGTACAGCTAAAGTAGCTGTGTAACTCAATGATATTGTCGCAGCCTTAACACAACACCTAGTGACCTCATCAAGTAGCAGCAGCGATGTATTGTGGTTATTAGTTTAGAGAGAGAGAGACAACATTAATAATACCATCAATAATACCAATAATAATATAATTAGTCAAACCAGTCTGTAATGTATTATGAAAACATTTACACATTTATACAGTCAGTTAAGAGAATACATTATTACAATAGAAAACTTTATAACAGTCCTTCAATAATGTAGGCATTAAAACAGATGTAATATTAATATCCTCTGTGTTATTTCTAGATTCAGATGATCCTGCTGTGATTTGCCAACGTGAACTCAAATCTAATCTAAAGAAGAAGTTTCAATGTGTATTTGAGGGGATCGCTAAACAAGGAAACCCAACACTTCTCAATAAGATCTACACAGAGCTCTACATCACAGAGGGTGGAACAGGAGAGGTCAATAATGAACATGAACTGAGACAAATTGAGACAACAACCAGGAAACAAGCAAGACCAGAGACTGCAATGAAATGTAACAACATCTTCAAACCCTTAACTGGACAAGACAAACTTATCAGAACTGTGCTGACAAAGGGAGTCGCTGGCATTGGAAAAACAGTCTCTGTGCAGAAGTTCATTCTGGACTGGGCTGAAGGAAAAGCAAATCAGGATGTCCAATTTATATTTTCATTCCCTTTTCGGGAGCTGAATTTGATGAAAGGGGACAAAAACACTTTGATTGAACTTCTCAATCACTTCTCAATGGAAACAAAACAATCAAGAATCTCCAACTACGACAAGTACAAAGTTCTGTTCATCTTTGATGGTCTGGATGAGTGCCGACTGCCCCTAGACTTCCAGAAGAACAAGATCTGTTGTGACGTTACAGAGTCAAACTCAGTAGATGTTCTGCTGACAAATCTCATCAAGGGAAATCTGCTTCCCTCTGCTCTCCTCTGGATAACTACCCGACCTGCAGCAGCCAATAAGATCCCTTCAGTGTGTGTTGACCAGGTGACAGAGGTACGAGGGTTCAATGACCCACAGAAGGAGGAGTACTTCAGGAAGAGATTCAGTGATGAGGACCTGGCCAGCAGAATCATCTCACACATAAAGACATCAAGGAGCCTCCACATCATGTGCCACGTTCCAGTCTTCTGTTGGATTTCTGCAGTAGTCCTTGAACACATGCTGATACACAAGAGAGAAGAGACGCCCAAGACTCTGACTGAGATGTACACACACCTTGTGGTGTTTCATACCAAACAGAAGAATGAAAAGTATCTTGGGAACGAAGAGACAGGTCCACAATGGAATAAAGAGAGCATTCTGTCACTGGGAAAACTGGCTTTTCAACAGCTTGTGAATGGCAATCTGATTTTCTATGAAGAAGACCTGAAAGAGGCTGGCATTGATGTCAATGAAGCCTCCGTGTACTCAGGATTGTGCACACAGCTCTTTAAAGAGGAATGTGGGCTGTACCAGGACAAGGTGTACTGCTTTGTTCATCTGAGCATTCAGGAGTTTCTGGCTGCTTTATATGTGTTCCTCTCATTCATCAACAACAATGAGAATCTAATGGCCGAACCGCAAACAAAAGATGAGCCTAAAGTTACTTTCTACAAGAGTGCTGTGGATAAAGCCTTACAAAGTGAGACGGGAAACCTGGACCTGTTCCTCCGCTTCCTTCTGGGCCTCTCACTGGAGTCCAATCAGAAGCACTTACAAAATCTACTGACAAAGACAAGAAGCAGCTCAAAGACCCATGAAAAAACAGTCCAGTACATCAAGGAGAAGATCAGGGAGAATCCCTCTCCAGAGAGGAGCATCAATCTGTTCCACTGTCTGAATGAACTGAATGACCATTCTCTGGTGGAGGAGATCCAAAGCTACCTGAGATCAGGAAGTCTCTCTAGAGCCAAACTGTCACCTGCACAGTGGTCAGCTCTGGTCTTTGTGTTGCTGACTTCAGAAAAGGAGCTGGATGTGTTTGACCTGAAGAAATACTCTGGATCGGAGGAAGGTCTTCTGAGGCTGCTGCCAGTGGTCAAAGCCTCCAGAGCTGTTCTGTGAGTAAATAAAATGACATTTGAGAACTAATCATCTGGAACAAATATTCCGTTTAGAGAAAATATATGTATTAAAATATAATATTAATATGAAATATATTAATATGAAAAAATTACTGAATCAGTGCATTGGTGTTCACATTAGTATAACAATATGTCCATACAAATCTAGGAGATGGAAGATTAATCTATATGTTGTTTGGAAGAATAAACCAAATGCATCTGCCATTGTCCTTCCACACTACTCGTTAAATTAACAGTGTGTTTGTGAAGTCATGATGATCTCTTTGTCAGGCTGTCAGGCTGTGGAGTAACAGAGAAAGGCTGTGCTTCTCTGGTCTCAGCTCTGAAGTCAAACCCCTCACACCTGAGAGAGCTGGATCTTAGCGACAATGACCTGAAGGATTCAGGAGTGAAGCTGCTCTCTGCTGTACTGGGGAATCCCCACTGTAAACTGGAGACTCTGAGGTCAGTATTCCTGTAGTTGGTCAACAAGTGATAACGCTTTAAGATTGCTTCGATCACGTGGGATATGTTCCGCATTGCGGCGAACAACAACATTGACGAATATGCTGATTCGGTGTGCGAGTTTATAGCTTCGGCGATGTCGTACCCACAGCGTCTATTAACCTCTCTAGGCTAGGCGGGACGAATTCGTCCCACCTACGTAACAGCCACGGCTATCCTGTGGCGCGATTTTCAAAACCTTAAAAAATCCTATTACTTCAATTTCTCAAACATATGACTATTTTACAGCCATTTAAAGATAAGACTCTCGTTAATCTAACCACACTGTCCGATTTCAAAAAGGCTTTACAACGAAAGCAAAACATTAGATTATGTCAGCAGAGTACCAAGCCAGAAATAATCAGACACCCATTTTTCAAGCCAGCATATAATGTCACCAAAACCCAGAAGACAGCTAAATGCAGCACTCACCTTTGATGATCTTCATCAGATGACAACCCTAGGACATTATGTTATACAATACATGCATGTTTTGTTCAATCAAGTTCATATTTATATCAAAAACCAGCTTTTTACATTAGCATGTGACGTTCAGAACTAGCATACCCCCCGCAAACTTCCGGGGAATTCGCTAACATTTTACTAAATTACTCATGATAAACGTTCACAAAAAGCATAACAATTATTTTAAGAATTATAGATACAGACCTCCTCTATGCACTCGATATGTCCGATTTTAAAATAGCTTTTTGGTGAAAGCACATTTTGCAATATACTAAGTACATAGCCCAGGCATCACGGGCTCGCTATTTAGACACCCGGCAAGTTTAGCACTCACCATAATCATATTTACTATTATAAAAGTTTGATTACCTTTTGTTGTCTTCGTCAGAATGCACTCCCAGGACGTCTACTTCAATAACAAATGTTGGTTTGGTCCAAAATAATCCATCGTTATATCCGAATAGCGGCGTTTTGTTCGTGCGTTCCAGACACTATCCGAAATGGTAAAGAAGTGTCGCGCGCATGGCACAATTCGTAACAATAAAATTCTAAATATTCCATTACCGTACTTCGAAGCATGTCAACCGCTGTTTAAAATCAATTTTTACGCCATTTTTCTCGTAGAAAAGCGATAATATTCCGACAGGGAATCTCCTTTTCGGCAAACAGAGGAAAAAATCATAAAGGCGGGGGCGGTCGGGGTCACGCGCATAAGCTAGTGTCTCTTGATCGGCCACTTGAGAAAGGCGATAATGTGTTTCAGCCTGGGGCTGGAATGACGACATTCTGTTTTTTCCCGGGCTCTGAGCGCCTATGGACGACGTGGGAAGTGTCACGTTAGAGCAGAGATCCTTAGTAAAAGATAGAGATGGAAAAGAAGTTCAAGAAATGGTCAGACAGGCCACTTCCTGTAAAGGAATCTCTCAGGTTTTGACCTGCCATTTGAGTTCTGTTATACTCACAGACACAATTCAAACAGTTTTAGAAACTTTAGGGAGTTTTCTATCCATATGTAATAAGTATATGCATATTCTAGTTACTGGGTAGGAGTGGTAACCAGATTAAATCGGGTATGTTTTTTATCCTGCCGTGTCAATACTGCCCCCTAGCCCTAACAGGCTAACATAATTGCAAAAGGGTTTTCTAATGATCAATTAGCCTTTTAAAATGATGAACTTGGATTAGCTAACACAACGTGGCATTGGAACACAGGAGTGATGGTTGCTGATAATGGGCCTCTGTACGCCTATGTAGATATTCCATAAACAATCAGCTGTTTCCAGCTACAATAGTCATTTACAACATTAACAATGTCTACACTGTATTTCAGATCAATTTGATGTTATTTTAATAGACAAAAAATGTGCTTTTCTTTCAAAAACAATGACATTTCTAAGTGACCATAAACTATTGAACGGTAGTGCATGTATTAAAATACCCTCAAATAAAAGGTGACATTATATACTGTCACCTCATATGAAACATTTGATCTCAAATCCAAAATGCTGGAGTATAAAGCCACATTTAAAATGTTATCTTCACTGTCAACATAGATATGATGTGGACTGTATACTCAATACAATCTAAATCTGATACCTCACTGTCTGTCTTTTGACTGATACTGCTTTTAAACTGGTCTGGTCAGTCTACTCAAATATTTGTAATATGCATTTTTCTATCTACAAGAAATACTTTGATAATTTTTCATTTATAATAATGATACATTAATTTATTATTAGATATGGCAGGTTTCAGGACACTGATATATCTGAATATGTTGAAGAAATATACTGCCACTTTTTTCACCACCAAAGAATAGCAGTGTGATTTTAATGATTTGACTCTTTGCAGGCTGTCAGGCTGTCTAATCACAGAGGAAGGCTGTGATTCTCTGGTCTCAGCTCTGAGGTCAAACCCCTCACACCTGAGAGAGCTGGACCTGAGTAACAATGACCTGAAGGATTCAGGAGTGAAGCTGCTCTCTGCTGGACTAGAGGATCAACACTGCAGACTGGAAACTCTGAGGTCAGTATTCCTGTAGTTGGTCAACAAGTGATAACTGTTCACCAGATCCACATGTTTTTACCAGACACACATAGTCCACACAATATGTGTTTGGACAGTGAAGCTTACAGTTCTAAATGTGGTGCTATGCTCCAGCATTTTGGATTTGAGATGTTTCATATTAGGTCACAGTACAGAATGTCACCTTTTATTTGAGGGTATTTTCATACATATCTGTTTTACCGTTTAGAAATGAAAGCACTTTCTGTACGTAGTTCTCCCATTTGAAGAAGTCTTAATTATTTGGACAAATTCACTTATATTGTATTAAAGTAGCCATAAGTTTAGTATTTAGTCCCATATTCCATGCCTGCAGTGATTACATCAAGCTTGTGATTCTACTAACTTGTTGAATGCATTTGTAGTTTGTCTTGGTTGTGTTTTGGATTATGTTTTTCCTAATAGAAACTGAACGGTGAATAATGTCCTGTCATTATGGAGTCACTTCACTTGTATTGTCAGTAAGAATAGAAGATGTTTCTGAACACTTCTACATTCATGTGGATGCTACCATAATTATGAATAATCATGAATGAATCATTAATGATGATGAATGAGAAATTTACAGAGGCACAAAGATCAGACCTCCTTTGTTATTGGTGTTATTCTGTATACTTCTGGCCCTTCTTTGGACACTGTGTTAACTAACCTCTAGACGAGCTTCAATGGTATTGGTAATGGTGAGATTTGACTCTTTGTAGGCTGTCAGGCTGTCAAGTCACAGAGGAAGGCTGTGCTTCTCTGGTCTCAGCTCTGAGGTCAAACCCCTCACACCTGAGAGAGCTGGACCTGAGCTACAATCACCCAGGAGACTCAGGAGTCAGACTGCTCTCTGCTGGACTGGAGGATCCACACTGCAGACTGGAGAAACTCAAGTATGTAGAGGGTTTATGTCAATGTTCATATCAGACATGTTTGACTTATCAGGCTATTTAAGACAAACATTCTGACCACCACTTGGACAAAGTTATATGCTGACTGTGTGTGTGTGTGTGTGTGTGTGTGTGTGTGTGTGTGTGTGTGTGTGTGTGTGTGTGTGAGAGAGTTCAGTGTGTGTGAGAGAGTTCAGTGTGTGTGTGTGTGTGTCGTCTGTGTGTATGGGTCCAGTGTGTGTGCAGTGTGTGTGTGTCCAGTGACAATCTCTCAATGACATACACACACACACAAACAGGACACGCACACAAACTGGACACACACACACTGGACAAACACACACAAAGGACACAGACACACACACACACACACACACACTCACACACACACACACACACAGGAAATACAAACACACACACACAGGACACACACAAACACAAACATTCGCTTGAAGTTATCTGCTGACCGTGTGTGTGTCCAGTCTGTGTGTTAGTTCAGGTGTACTTATTGACTGTCTGTTCTTCTGCTTACCGCTACAGTGTGGAACATGGTGGAGAGTACACAATGAGACCTGGGCTTAGACAATGTGAGTGTTGACTGCTGTGAAGATTATGACTAAGAATAAGTCTTAATTCAAGTTAAGTCAAAGTCAAAGACCACCATCATTACTGACTTGGTCATATTAAATATCAGCTGTAGTTCTACAGAAACAGAAATCAGGGACACCAAAGTTTACAAAGAGTTGCTTTGACAATGTGTGTGTGTGTGTGTGTGTGTGTGTGTGTGTGTGTGTGTGTGTAATTAATGTGAATAAGTGTGTATTATATTACCATACAGTATAACATATGATCATTCAACAAGTCTCAAGTTACCTTAACTTCTCCTTTTGATACCTAGAAACATCTACATTAAATGAATTAGTGAAAAGTGAGTTAACATTCTAATGTGAATGATGATGATTTCTAATAATGTGTCTGGTTTCATCCATCAGATGTCTGTGATCTCACACTGGACCTAAACACAGTAAACAGACACCTCTCTCTGTCTGAGGAGAACAGAAAGGTGACATGTAGGACAGAGGAGCAGCCGTATCCTGATCACCCAGAGAGATTTGAGGACTGTGGACAGGTGCTGTGTAGAGAGGGTCTGACTGGGCGCTGTTACTGGGAGGTAGAGTGGAGTGGGAGAGGGGCTGTTATAGGAGTGACATATAAAGGAATCAACAGGAGAGGAGTGGTTAAGTACTGTTGTCTTGGATCCAATGACAAGTCCTGGAGTCTGTTCTGCTCTGACAACAATTACTCTGCCTGTCACAATAATAATCCCACTACCATAGACGTCCCCTCCTCCAGCTTCCACAGAGTAGGAGTGTATCTGGACTGGCCAGCTGGCACTCTGTCCTTCTATAGAGCCTCCTCTGACACACTGACCCACCTGATCACATTCACCTCCACATTCACTGAGCCCCTCTATCCAGGGTTTAGGGTTTGGTATGATGACTCCTCAGTGTCCCTGTAAATAATAATCTGACACACACACACACACCCACACAATGGACACACACACACACACACACACACACACACACACACACACACACACACACACACACACACACACACACACACACACTTGCCTTTGGAGCATTTACGCCAATCAGGAGTTCGACGTCGGCATCAATCTCCTTCAACTGAACCTCTTTCAGGTATGGCTTTTGAGTTCTTTCTGAGTGGGAATGCTCTCTTTTGTCACTGGGATCTTACTCTGGGTGTAGATGTAATGCAAGAAATGTGACGCCCTCCACATTGCCAATCTCTAATCTCAAAGCTCCTGCCCCATTGTGTGTAGCAGAATTTCCATCTCATTGCCTTGAGCTGCCTCATGAGTCTCTCTGTACAAAATGTTGCTGAGCTACCAGATTCGAGAAACGCATAGGTTAACACAGACTTGCTTCCATTTGCCATCTTTACTTGAACTGGCACAATTGCAAGGGCACACACACTGACACACCAACACACACACACACACACACACACACACACTGGACTCACAAACATCCTGGACTCACACACACACACACACACTGACACACCAACACACTGGACTCATACACACACGCACTGACACACACACTGGACACACACACACTGGACTCACACGCACTGACACACACACACACTGGACACACACAAACTGGACACACACAAACTGGACACACACATGCTGGACACACACACACACGACTGGACACATTCAGACATACGCATCTTCCTATAATTGGACCTTGACCCAGGACCTTCAAATTGGGAACAAACAGACACCTCATTCCAGCAATAACTTCCACCACAAACACAGAGGTGAAAATATTACCGGAATATTCTGCAAAATGTTGATGAAGACGTCACTCAATCCACCCAAAACAACATGCAGTCTTTCCACAAGACTCCCATGAAGTTATAGTGTGACGTTATGAGTCGACGTTAAAGTAACATTCTCACAACATACTGCACTTGTTTTATCCTGTTTTAGATGTATCCTCTGTTTAAACATTTAAACTCTTACAATAACACTGTTAAAATACCAATGTGATCATTTCTTGTCTTTTATGTTGGAAAAACAAATTGTACAATTATATGTAGACATACGCTCCATAGTTGTACAAGTATACATGGATATATTGTACTTTTCATAATAAAACATACTTGAAACAAGAAAAAGCATGTTAATAGTGGAAAACAATTTTGTTATTGATTTTTACATTGCTTCTCCCTGTCTCATGTTGACGTTTGTCATGAATCTTGACCTGGAGGCAGAACTGTGCGATTTCCTCTAGATATGTCAGCTGCAATGTCAGAATTGGCTGTGGAAAATGTTGTTTTATGGTCTTAATTTAAGGGAGGGATTAGCAGTGTGGTTAGGGTTGAGGTTAGGATTAAAATCGGATTGTATTACTTTGTGCCTGTGCCAGCTAGTAACCACTTTGCTGAACTGCCTCCAGGGCAAGATTCATGACAATAAATGCCAACCTGCCTCCAGGGCAAGATTCATGACAATAAATGCCAACCTGCCTCCAGGGCAAGATTCATGACAATAAATGCCAACCTGCCTCCAGGGCAAGATTCATGACAATAAATGCCAACCTACCTCCAGGGCAAGTCTTACCTGTGGCTCCGTTTGTAGAGCATGGTGTGTGCAACGCCAGGGTTGTGGGTTCGATTCCCACGGGGGGCCAGAACAATTTTTTTTTTTTTTAAATGTATGAAATGTATACATTCACGACTGTAAGTCGCTCTGGATAAGAGCGTCTGCTAAATGACTAAAATGTAAATGTAAAATGTAATTCATGACAATAAATGCCAACCTGCCTCCCAGTCGTCCCCTCCTTATCTTTACAAGGCTGCAGAACATGAAAGCTAGTGATGTGGGGGTTCTCTCATAACCCTCAGTCCCCAGGTGGGTAGATGGCAGGTTGAATAAAGAGAAGCTAGTGATGTGGGGGTTCTCTCATAACCCTCAGTCCCCAGGTGGGTAGATGGCAGGTTGAATAAAGAGAAGCTAGTGATGTGGGGGTTCTCTCATAACCCTCAGTCCCCAGGTGGGTAGATGGCAGGTTGAATAAAGAGAAGCTAGTGATGTGGGGGGGTTCTCTCATAACCCTCAGTCCCCAGGTGGGTAGATGGCAGGTTGAATAAAGATAAGCTAGTGATGTGGGGGTTCTCTCATAACCCTCAGTCCCCAGGTGGGTAGATGGCAGGTTGAATAAAGAGAAGCTAGTGATGTGGGGGTTCTCTCATAACCCTCAGTCCCCAGGTGGGTAGATGGCAGGTTGAATAAAGAGAAGCTAGTGATGTGGGGGTTCTCTCATAACCCTCAGTCCCCAGGTGGGTAGATGGCAGGTTGAATAAAGAGAAGCTAGTGATGTGGGGGTTCTCTCATAACCCTCGGTCCCCAGGTGGGTAGATGGCAGGTTGAATAAAGAGAAGCTATGATGTGGGGGTTCTCTCATAACCCTCAGTCCCCAGGTGGGTAGATGGCAGGTTGTATAAAGAGAAGCTAGTGATGTGGGGGTTCTCTCATAACCCTCAGTCCCCAGGTGGGTAGATGGCAGGTTGAATAAAGAGAAGCTAGTGATGAGGGGGTTCTCTCATAACCCTCAGTCCCCAGGTGGGTAGATGGCAGGTTGAATAAAGAGAAGCTAGTGATGTGGGGGTTCTCTCATAACCCTCAGTCCCCAGGTGGGTAGATGGCAGGTTGAATAAAGAGAAGCTAGTGATGTGGGGGGGTTCTCTCATAACCCTCAGTCCCCAGGTGGGTAGATGGCAGGTTGAATAAAGAGAAGCTAGTGATGTGGGGGTTCTCTCATAACCCTCAGTCCCCAGGTGGGTAGATGGCAGGTTGAATAAAGAGAAGCTAGTGATGTGGGGGTTCTCTCATAACCCTCAGTCCCCAGGTGGGTAGATGGCAGGTTGAATAAAGAGAAGCTAGTGATGTGGGGGTTCTCTCATAACCCTCAGTCCCCAGGTGGGTAGATGGCAGGTTGAATAAAGAGAAGCTAGTGATGTGGGGGGGTTCTCTCATAACCCTCAGTCCCCAGGTGGGTAGATGGCAGGTTGAATAAAGAGAAGCTAGTGATGTGGGGGTTCTCTCATAACCCTCAGTCCCCAGGTGGGTAGATGGCAGGTTGAATAAAGATAAGCTATGATGTGGGAGTTCTCTCATAACCCCCCTCTCCATGTAATCTGATTCATTATGATCTAGGATCAGGTCCCTCCTCTCCATGTAATCTGATTCATTATGATATAGGATCAGGTCCCCCCTCTCCATGTAATCTGATTCATTATGATCTAGGATCAGGTCCCTCCTCTCCATGTAATCTGATTCATTATGATCTAGGATCAGGTCCCCTCCTCTCCATGTAATCTGATTCATTATGATCTAGGATCAGGTCCCCCTCTCCATGTAATCTGATTCATTATGATCTAGGATCAGGTCCCTCCTCTCCATGTAATCTGATTCATTATGATCTAGGATCAGGTCCCCCTCTCCATGTAATCTGATTCATTATGATCTAGGATCAGGTCCCCCCTCTCCATGTAATCTGATTCATTATGATCTAGGATCAGGTCCCCCCTCTCCATGTAATCTGATTCATTATGATATAGGATCAGGTCCCCCCTCTCCGTGTAATCTGATTCATTATAATCTAGGATCAGGTTCCCCCTCTCCATGTAATCTGATTCATTATGATCTAGGATCAGGTCCCCCCTCTCCATGTAATCTGATTCATTATGATCTAGGATCAGGTCCTCCTTTCCATGTAATCTGATTCATTATGATCTAGGATCAGGTCCCCCCTCTCCATGTAATCTGATTCATTATGATCTAGGATCAGGTCCCCCCTCTCCATGTAATCTGATTCATTATGATCTAGGATCAGGTTCCCCCTCTCCATGTAATCTGATTCATTATGATCTAGGATCAGGTCCCCCACTCCATGTAATCTAATACATTATGATCTAAAATACTTAACTGATCCTAGATCAGCTGTCCTACTCTTTATGAATACTGTCACAGAATCAATTAGTATCATTCATTGAACTGCTTTGCCATGAACAGATCTGTGAGGTCTTAACTTAAAGGTTCTATATTGACCTTATGGTCATTTTAATGGGGTTGAACATCCATCCCATCAGATTGTGTAAAGGATTTTATGAGTTCAGAAAAACAGTGACTTGGAAGCATCTCTCTGACCTCACCCTGCTGAAACACACTCAAGTAAAGACCACATAGCTACAGTTATATGCTTTTCTGTTTTTATACACTTTTACAGACAATGTATGGACAGGTATCCATATGAATCAGTACAATATACAAACTAGTAAGCCACCTCCCAATAAGGGGTCAGCAATATCAAGCATGCAGCACTAAACAGACAGACATCTCAGGCAACAAAATCTCACACTCAATACCTGCAAATATTTACAAAAAGTATTGTAGCAGATTTTATTTTGACTTCATGAGAAAAGACCCACATTTTTGGGTGAAATTAACAGAAGCCTTTGCAACAACAATCTAAAATAAGTTTTGCTAGCGTTATGAATATACAGTGTCTTTATTAATATATATGTTTTAATTGTAGTTGTATGCCTATATGTACAGTTTTTTTTAACACTTGTTAACAACCACACACTTTTAATGGGGGTGGCAGGTAGCCTAGTTGTTAGAGTATTGGGCTAGTAACTGAAATGTTGCTGCATCGAATCTCCAAGCTGACAAGGTAAAATTCGGTTGTTCTGCCCCTGAACAAGGCAGGTTACCCACTGTTCCCCGGTAGGCCATCACAGGGGCGGAAATGCCGGGGGGGACGGGGGGGACACAACCCCCCCATCCTGGGAAAAATATGATTTGTCCCCCCCAATATATCACTGAAACATAACTATGTAATTTAAATAATATTAATAATATGCAATGAAAGCAATTGTGCTGATTATAGACACTTAATAGCTTGTTCTTAAGTTTCAAAAGATTGCGACCCCCCCCACCCTTTGCCTCACAATGGTTTGATCCACTGCCAGTTCCTTAGCTTGCGAGGTAACGTAGAGGTCGTATCTACTGTCTGAAAGGCACTCAATACACGTAACTGACGTGAGGTTAATCCAGTCAATCGCGCACACACACTAGCTGAATATGCAGAGCTAGCGCGCAAATATTAACTATTAAGCTAGCTAGTACCTATTCCATGTATGTGGCGTCGTCAAAGATGGAATCTTTGCTATCGTCAATTTATTCCAAGATCAGCATGCATGTAAGTTAGTGCTTCAAAGTCCCTGTGATAAGGTTAGCGATAAACTGAACAGAACTTCACTCTCTTCTACCATTGTTTTAAATATATTTAATGGTCTCGTTGCAAAAGCTAAATTGTCGCAAGGGAACTTTTATTAATATATTTTATTTCACCTTTATTTAACCTGGGTAGCAAAGATTATAGCAAACACCACTGAATTGGTGCTCGCTAGCTTTGCAAATTCAGCTATTGTTAGAAGCCAGCCAATATGAAACAAACGATTAAAATTACAAAAGGTTGCAGCATATGTTGTGTAAATGGTGAACTCATACAGCTGTCAACTCTTGTCACTGCAATCCGTTTCACATTTGCTAGCTACCTTTTAGATCGAAGCCCATATAGAATGATAGAAGATAAGATGATAGAAGCCCATCTCCTACTGTAAATAACCTACATACTGTGTGTGTGTAGCCAACCAGGTAGAAAAATGGCAGAAAAATGGCAGAAAAAAGACGGACATCAGAGTATTTTTCAGTACACCAAAACGCAAAGTAAGAACCCTCGTAGCCTAATATCTCAAAGACTAGTTGATAAAATGTTCATAAGAAAGAAATGAAATTCTAATGGAAATGTTTCACAATGATGTCATTAGGCAGAGCAGGCAACAGATGGCACACAGACAGCAGAGTTGGGGACAGATATGCAGGGACAGACTGGCAGAGACAGGGAGTCTCAGGTAAGTTTGTTGAGTCTTTGTTTGGCAACATTATGAAAGGTTCTCAATTTTTTTAACTTGTAAAATAGGAACATAATTGGAAAATGCCATGGATACCCCCACTCTCAACTTAAACTGGTGACTGAACTAAGATTTGTTAAAGGCAATGGTATTGCTGTTGTGATTAGTTGTGTAGTTTTGGGTACCGGTAGTTAGGAGTACAGCAAACACCTTATTTCTTTGGTTCCTCAATATACATTTACCATATTAAACGTAGGCTATGTGTTACAGCACTACTTTTGGTGTCCCCCTCAGGAATTGCTCTTGAGAAAATGTAATGTAATTGTCCCCTCCAAAGTTGATATCAGATTTTCGCCCCTGGGCCATCATTGTAAATAAGAATTTGTTCTTAACTGACTTGCCTAGTTAAATAAAGGTTAAATAAAATAAAATAAAAATGTATTCTCATATAGTTCTATGCTCACTCTACCTAGCTGTGTATAATGTTATAACTCTTCTGTCTGTATTCTGCCTCTAAATGTTGTCTATCAAATATATTCACATTTTATTTATTTACATTTTATTTGCCACATGCACCGAATACCACAGTTGTAGACCTTACAGTGAAATGCTTACTTACAAGCTCTTAACCAACAAGTTTTAAGAAAAATAGGTGTTAAATAAAAAACACATAAGAAAAAAATAGACATAAAAAGTAACAAAAATTAAACAGCAGCAGTAAAATAACAATAGTTGAGGCTATATACACATACATACAAATATACATAAACCGCCACCCCTTGTCTTACCAGAGATCGGTGTACTATCGAAAAAGCGTAAAACCTGCCAGCTGTATGTTATTCACCATGTAAAATTATGTGTACAGATGTAGGATCTTATTTTGATCACTCCCTACTGCAGAAGAACGTTCCTGCAATGCAGGAAATGTAAAACTTGTAGTGTATTTGAGGATTAAAAAGGCTTCTGAAGTTTGTAATTTCCACTTAGAGATATCAGACTTAAGTATCAACCCCTACAAAAATGTCCATTAATTATAATCCCCATGATAATTCACATTTCTTGTTGCTGCAGGAATATTTTCCTGCTGTAGTAAACTGGCTCAAATGAAGATCCTACGTGCAAATGTACTTGGTGAATAAAGGTGATTGTGATTCTACAAAGGTTGAGTCTCTAGATTCCCTTGCTGCTCTGGAGAAATAATGAAATGGTTGTCATGGTGATTTAAACAGGGACTGGTTACCTCCCAACTCTGATGTCATTTGTTACATTTCACCCTGTTGATAAAGGCAGCTACAAGGATGAACCCAGAAGAAAACTCTAAATCAACACTTACTGATATTATCCTGAAATCCTTTCACTCATATTATTGTGTCTCTTCGTTTAACAGGTAGTCTATGATATTAATATTGTAGCAAACAGCAGGGCAGAGCAGTGAACCCAGGTCGCTAGTGAACAAGGAAAACACCCTATGCATCACAGCGATAGGGTTAACCCAGTATCAGCATCAATAGGGTTAACCCAGTATCAGTATAAACAGGGTTAACCCAGTATCAGCATCAATAGGGTTAACCCAGTATCAATATCAATAGTGTTAACCCAGTATCAGCATCAATAGGGTTAACCCAGTATCAGTATCAATAGGGTTAACCCAGTATCAGTATCAATAGGGTTAACCCAGTATCAGTATCAATAGTGTTAACCCAGTATCAGTATAAATAGGTTAACCCAGTATCAGTATAGATAGTGTTAACCCAGTATCAGTATAAACAGGGTTAACCCAGTATCAGTATAAACAGGGTTAACCCAGTATCAGTATAAATAGTGTTAACCCAGTATCAGTATCAATAGGGTTAACCCAGTATCAGTATTAATAGGGTTAACCCAGTATCAGTATCAATAGGGTTAACCCAGTATCAGTATCAATAGTGTTAACCCAGTATCAGTATCAATATTGTTAACCCAGTATCAGTATTAATAGGGTTAACCCAGTATCAGTATAAACAGGGTTAACCCAGTATCAGTATAAATAGTGTTAACCCAGTATCAGTATAAATACTGTTAACCCAGTATCAGTATAAATACTGTTAACCCAGTATCAGTATAAACAGGGTTAACCCAGTATCAGTATAAATAATGTTGACCCAGTATCAGTATAAATAGTGTTAACCCAGTATCAGTATAAATACTGTTAACCCAGTATCAGTATAAATACTGTTAACCCAGTATCAGTATAAACAGGGTTAACCCAGTACCAGTATAAATAGGGTTAACCCAGTATCAGTATCAATAGGGTTAACCCAGTATCAGTATAAACAGGGTTAACCCAGTATCAGTATCAATAGGGTTAACCCAGTATCAGTATCAATAGGGTTAACCCAGTATCAGTATCAATAGGGTTAACCCAGTATCAGTATCAATAGTGTTAACCCAGTATCAGTATAAACAGGGTTAACCCAGTATCAGTATAAATAGTGTTGACCCAGTATCAGTATAAATAGTATTAACCCAGTATCAGTATAAACAGGGTTAACCCAGTATCAGTATAAATAATGTTGACCCAGTATCAGTATAAATAGTGTTAAACCAGTATCAGTATCAATAGGGTTATCCCAGTATCAGTACCAATAGGTTTAACCCAGTATCAGTATCAATAGGGTTAACCCAGTATCAGTATCAATAGGGTTAACCCAGTATCAGTATCAATAGTGTTAACCCAGTATCAGTATAAACAGGGTTAACCCAGTATCAGTATAAATAGTGTTGACCCAGTATCAGTATAAATAGTGTTAACCCAGTATCAGTATAAACAGGGTTAACCCAGTATCAGTATAAATAGTGTTGACCCAGTATCAGTATAAATAGTGTTAAACCAGTATCAGTATAAACAGGGTTAACCCAGTATCAGTATAAATAGTGTTGACCCAGTATCAGTATAAATAGGGTTAACCCAGTATCAGTATAAACAGGGTTAACCCAGTATCAGTATAAATAGTGTTGACCCAGTATCAGTATAAATAGTGTTAAACCAGTATCAGTATAAACAGGGTTAACCCAGTATCAGTATAAATAGTGTTGACCCAGTATCAGTATAAATAGGGTTAACCCAGTATCAGTATAAACAGGGTTAACCCAGTATCAGTATCAATAGGGTTAACCCAGTATCAGTATAAATAGGGTTAACCCAGTATCAGTATAAACAGGGTTAACCCAGTATCAGTATTAATAGTGTTAACCCAGTATCAGTATCAACAGGGTTAACCCAGTATCAGTATTAATAGTGTTAACCCAGTATCAGTATCAACAGGGTTAACCCAGTATCAGTATCAACAGGGTTAACCCAGTATCAGTATCAACAGGGTTAACCCAGTATCAGTATAAATAGTGTTAACCCAGTATCAGTATAAATAGTGTTAACCCAGTATCAGTATTAATAGTGTTAACCCAGTATCAGTATCAACAGGGTTAACCCAGTATCAGTATCAACAGGGTTAACCCAGTATCAGTATCAACAGGGTTAACCCAGTATCAGTATAAATAGTGTTAACCCAGTATCAGTATCAATAGGGTTAACCCAGTATCAGTATAAATACTGTTAACCCAGTATCAGTATCAACAGGGTTAACCCAGTATCAGTATCAATAGGGTTAACCCAGTATCAGTATAAATAGTGTTAATCCAGTATCAGTATAAATATGGTTAACCCAGTATCAGTATAAACAGGGTTAACCCAGTATCAGTATAAACAGGGTTAACCCAGTATCAGTATCAATAGGGTTAACCCAGTATCAGTATTAATAGTGTTAATCCAGTATCAGTATAAACAGGGTTAACCCAGTATCAGTATTAATAGTGTTAATCCAGTATCAGTATAAACAGGGTTAACCCAGTATCAGTATAAACAGGGTTAACCCAGTATCAGTATAAATACTGTTAACCCAGTATCAGTATAAACAGGGTTAACCCAGTATCAGTATAAATACTGTTAACCCAGTATCAGTATAAACAGGGTTAACCCAGTATCAGTATAAACAGGGTTAACCCAGTATCAGTATAAACAGGGTTAACCCAGTATCAGTATCAATAGGGTTAACCCAGTATCAGTATTAATAGTGTTAACCCAGTATCAGTATAAACAGTGTTAACCCAGTATCAGTATCAATAGGGTTAAACCAGTATCAGTATCAATAGTGTTAACCCAGTATCAGTATAAACAGGGTTAACCCAGTATCAGTATTAATAGTGTTAACCCAGTATCAGTATAAACAGGGTTAACCCAGTGTCAGTATAAATAGGGTTAAACCAGTATCAGTATAAATAGGGTTAACCCAGTATCAGTATAAACAGGGTTAACCCAGTATCAGTATAAACAGGGTTAACCCAGTATCAGTATCAATAGGGTTAACCCAGTATCAGTATCAATAGGGTTAACCCAGTATCAGTATCAATAGGGTTAACCCAGTATCAGTATCAATAGGGTTAACCCAGTATCAGTATCAATAGTGTTAACCCAGTATCAGTATCAATAGTGTTAACCCAGTATCAGTATCAATAGTGTTAACCCAGTATCAGTATCAATAGGGTTAACCCAGTATCAGTATCAATAGGGTTAACCCAGTATCAGTATCAATAGTGTTAACCCAGTATCAGTATAAATAGGGTTAAACCAGTATCAGTATAAACAGGGTTAACCCAGTATCAGTATCAATAGGGTTAACCCAGTATCAGTATCAATAGGGTTAACCCAGTATCAGTATCAATAGGGTTAACCCAGTATCAGTATCAATAGGGTTAACCCAGTATCAGTATCAATAGTGTTAACCCAGTATCAGTGTTAATTAGTCCCGTGCTTCGACTACTCAGACCCCTCACACATCCGGTCCATTCTGATGTTCTCACAGACACCATACCACTTCTGACACCAATGTAGCAAACAGCTGGGCAGGGAAGCAAACCCAGGTTGCACGTGTAAAAGGCCAACAACCTACGCATCGCGTCATTGGCACCAATTGGGTCACTTAGTTGGAATTGTGATGTGGCTCATATAGCGAGGATCACTACACTATAGTGGAACTATGATACAATTACATTATCATATGAAATGTAGAGGATCACTACACTATAGAGGAACTATGATACAATTACATTATCATATGAAATGTAGAGGATCACTACACTATAGAGGAACTATGATACAATTACATTATCATATGAAATGTAGAGGATCACTACACTATAGTGGAACTATGATACAATTACATTATCATATGAAATGTAGAGGATCACTACACTATAGTGGAACTATGATACAATTACATTATCATATGAAATGTAGAGGATCACTACACTATAGTGGAACTATGATACAATTACATTATCATACGAAATGTAGAGGATCACTACACTATAGAGGAACTATGATACAATTACATTATCATATGAAATGTAGAGGATCACTACACTATAGAGGAACTATGATACAATTACATTATCATATGAAATGTAGAGAATCACTACACTATAGTGGAACTATGATACAATTACATTATCATATGAAATGTAGAGGATCACTGCACTTTAGAGGAACTATGATACAATTACATTATCATATGAAATGTAGAGGATCACTACACTATAGAGGAACTATGATACAATTACATTATCATATGAAATGTAGAGGATCACTACATTATAGAGGAACTATGATACAATTACATTATCATATGAAATGTAGAGGATAACTACACTATAGTGGAACTATGATACAATTACATTATCATATGAAATGTAGAGGATCACTGCACTTTAGAGGAACTATGATACAATTACATTATCATATGAAATGTAGAGGATCACTACATTATAGAGGAACTATGATACAATTACATTATCATATGAAATGTAGAGGATAACTACACTATAGTGGAACTATGATACAATTACATTATCATATGACATGTTAAATGTAGAACTATAATATCTGAATATTGATATATTGAATTTGACTTGACCATGTCCAGTCAGCTCCATTTTGTCTGATTAAACTGACACCAACCTGTCTCAGTAGTAGTAGACTGTTAGGAGTGTTTTACTGTCATTCACTATACTAACATTACACCAACCTGTCTCAGTAGTAGTAGACTGTTAGGAGTGTTTTACTGTCATTCACTATACTAACATTACACCATACATTTAAGTTATCTACACACTTGTCGTGTCTTTGGCGTACCATTAAACTGAAAACGTGTTTATCAATTAACTCCCTGTAATTATTATCACGCGATTAAACTGATTAATCGTTTAATTGTAATTAACTAGGAGATCGGGGCACCAAGGAGAATATTCAGATTACAAAGCTATAATTTTCCTAATATAACTTTCCTATATTATAATATTCTATTCTATTATAGTATAGGCCGATTATAGGCCGATTATCTTCTGGTTTCCTAATATAACTTTCCTATATTATAATATTCTATTCTATTATAGTATAGGCCGATTATCTTCTGGTTTAAATGGTGTATTTTACCTCGAGTCCAGTCTCATTCCAAATGTCGTAAATTGTTGTATCTGCACGAACCCAGTCTTTACTAAAATCATCCATACATCAATTGTCTTAAAATCATTTATTTATTACACTAAGTAATTGACAGAAAACATACAAACAGTAATTATCGTCACAAAGGATTGGTATAGTAATGTGCCCTAATGGCTAACAGGCATGGCTGGTCTGTTAGACAATGGGTCATAAACGGTCAGCTGAGAAGGTACACAGAGTTCATTAATATTAACAATTGACAATTGAAGGCTCGCTCATTCGGGAACAATTGCAATCAATATATATTTACGCTCATGTGTCGTAGGGATCCTTGTTCGAGCGTCGTTCTGATGGAGAGTTCTCTCTCTCTCTCTCTCTCTCTCTCTCTCTCTCTCTCTCTCTCTCTCTCTCTCTCTCTCTCTCTCTCTCTCTCTCTCTCTCTCTCTCGGTTAGAATGGATCTTTCAAAGCGACATTCATTAATGTCGTTATAGAATGGATGTTTCGTTGGTCTTCGCGTTCGATGATATAATTTACTTAGCTGCAGACTAATAATTAATATCAAAGACTTGTTCTTATTCTGTCGGTATCAATAGTCTAAAAGTTAACCACGTGGTATAGTTCACTTTCAGTAGAGGAATTGGATGGTAAAACCTATTGGCCATGGAGTGGAGGCCTGGTCTAGAGAAATGTAGCTCAGGGTATAGTTTTATAGTGACCCTTGAACAGGCTTGTCAAATGACGCCTGGTCCTGTCTGTGTCCCTTGGGGGCGTGCCGATGGCTGAGTGAAGCTTGGTACAGAAATCCAATTCTATCACATTAACATCAGTACATAGCATCTCAATGTATTACAAATAGCTTTATCCTTATTAATACATTTTATACAACCATTATGATGAAAGTCTCAAGCTGAGGCTATTATATAAACAGTTTTATGGTAATATGGCTATATTGTCTCTTCTGAGTATCACAAAATTGTACCAAGCGGACCAGTTCGTAGCTGGATTCTTCACCAATCTTCCATACCTTCTCCAGAACACAAATGTCAATTTGGCTCCCCAATTCTGTGAGTTGGAAGAATTTCCTGTGTCTCTCTATGGGCCATGTGGCCAGAGACTCTCCTGGAATTTTACCACTCCTTCACACAGGGACTGGGTGGGGGAAGGTAGGTTGGGGGATGGTGCAAAAGGGGGGGGGGAGGGGGTCAACTGTCCTCCCTGTACTCAAAGAGGCCAACGTCATGACATACCCCCCTGGTGGTTTGGATCCTGTTTATCCTGCAAGTTACAAATCAACATAAAATCATGACCACGTGATGTCCCGTTGGTAGATCATTGTTGCAGTCCCCTCTGGTGGTTGAACTGTTATAGGCTCTCTGGAAGCGGAGCAGTCCACCACAAGGATGGGCAGTTGATGTCCGGTTGGTGATCGCCGTTGCGGTCTCCTCTAGTGGTGTACCTTGGTAGGTTCCCTGGAAGCTGCAAAATACCCCAGGAAGGGCCAGGGGATGTCCTGGTTGGTGATCGCCGTTGCGGTCCCCCCCTCTGGTGGTTTACCTTGGTAGGCTCTCTGACAGCGGGCATGCCGCCACAAGGATAGGCAGTGGGTGTCCGGATTTGGGGTTGCCGTTCTGGACCCGTCGTCCAGACTGGAAGATCTGGGCAGTAACT
Organism: Salmo salar; assembly: GCF_965601325.2. Taxonomy (NCBI): domain Eukaryota; kingdom Metazoa; phylum Chordata; class Actinopteri; order Salmoniformes; family Salmonidae; genus Salmo; species Salmo salar. The sequence goes on from NW_027675360.1 coordinate 872,484, forward strand.
TAGGCAGATGTTAACAACGCACACAAACTCATGAAATATATATAATTACATTCATTCCCCAATGAGCGGCGTTGTGGCACTAAGTGATGGTTGTATGGGGACTTTGTTTATGGCTCTATCACTTCCTAAGTGTCAAAGGAACTGAACCGAAAAGGAATGAAAGCATAAACAAAACAAAAATATACAAAATATAGTTCTCACACAAAAAATCATCTAATTGAACTGTATTCTATATACGTCCAATGTTCTGGCAAAATGATTATCATGGCATTGTCTCTAATGCCATATCTAGGATTTTTCCTACTGGGTTTGTTGCTTAGGCGCTATCCTAAGTTTAACTATATGATAAATCTACAGCTGTAATGCACTAGTTTTGGGCAGTCTACAGGGATGACCTATGGACTTCTGGGAAGAAAACTGGTGAGTGCTGTAGAGTCAAAGGCCTAGAAGTAAATGTTCAACTTTACTAAGGCTGGTATATTGCTTGGGCCCTTAAGTGATCCTAGCATAAATCCTAATTGGATGTTCCGTTGTGCATGTGCGCTTATGCTTACACAAGCGCGCATGTCAAGGGAAGAAAACCAAGTATCCGGGCAGATTACAACTTGTTCAGAATGAGTCTGACGTAGTCAGGTAATTTTCAGGTCAATGCCTGGAGGTCAGTCAGAATTGGTGTCAAGGGAGTCTGTAGTAGTTTTTCTACAAGTCACTGTTTCTTCCACTTTTGTAGTGGCGATAGGTTTGAAGTCTATTTCATAGCTATGTTATCCACGGAGGAGCTAACCTCACGACGGAAGTACTCTTTAAGTATTAGACCAGTCATACGTGGTGTGATCATTGTTCATGACTTCTAATAATTTTACTCCTGAATGGAGGGTCCTATTTATTAGTGACATGTGTGTTAACCATTGGAAGAGTGCACTGGAGATTCCCCTCCACGTGTTGCACTCTGAGTGACTCCTATGTCGCTGTTGTCAATGGTAATTTGATTGGTTAGGTCTCTAACCTTCTTACTGATTGACTGTTGCTAGTATTGGTACTGGCACTCGAGGGGACCAGTTATCCTACCGATTTATTCTGAAATATTATCTACCGGAACACATGATTGGAGCATTTTACTAGTTGTATTGTAGTTGAACCTACACATGGCAAAGAATGATTATTGTTGCCATTTGTTTTGGAGGTGGACAAGTCCACTGGACTTCCTTTACGACCAGTGTGGTACACCTCAGTACTATCTTAGATGTCTTCTAAGATAATCCCCGTCTAGGGGCCTGTCCGCTCCTCACTGTTCTCATAGGAGAGTTTACAACTAGATTTGATTTATGCTCTGGCGGCCTCGTACGGTGTTGTCCGTAGTCTTGACCCCCCCACCGGCCTCGATGAGGCTCATCATGGGTCTGGGCTACTATTCCCCCCCTTTGTGCCTCGGGACCCCCCCACCAGCGGGTGGTGTTGGTGTCCGATGCGCAAATGAAAAGATCGGACCCTATGTACGAGTTGTCAGCGGCCGCATTGTTATGAGAATGGCTGTAACCTTTCAACCAAATCTCCTGGTGATTGTGCTTCAAAACGCTCAGTGGCTGTCGAGGCATGTTAGTCCCCACCGCGTCCGCGTGTGGCAACCTCTTCAGTACCTGCAAACTGAGACGAGGATATCGGTCTGTGATATCGCAAAGTGTTTCACCAGTGGGAGTCATCGGGTCAGTTGCTGGAGTGATGCCATTAGTGTCATTGTAAGGGGTGACAGTCCCCAACAAAGCGGAAGGTGTATCATCGGAAGCAGAGTATACTCTGCGCATCAATGTTTTTCTTGCTGGGACGGCCGCAGTGCTTGCGGAAGTGTCCAAAGGGCAAGAGAAGTTCATCTCAACTATCGTATTGCACGACTGCAAGGAGGAGGGAAGTTGCTTATTCACAGAGACAGCTGGCTCGAAATCATGAAAAGAATGGTCAATCAGGTTGGCTGATGGAATGTGTCGAGATATCGTACTATCTCCGTGGATCGGATTTTGTACCAAGAGGTTTCTAAACGTCTTTTTCCCAAGGGGTGCTTTCGACAGATACCCCTCGTGAAGGACTGCGTTGCAGCTGGCGTTAGGGGAAGACAGTGTGGTCAGTGGAGAAGGCACTGTGGCCTGTGACCATACCTGGTTGGTTTTCCAATCCATCAATGGGAGTAACCGATCCATCAAGTCTGCTCCAAGTAGCAGGGTTACAGTTTTGAGGCTGGTAACATACACAGCGTGAACGAGCGATACGTCCTGGAAGTGTAGTTTCAGCATGACTCTCAATGTGAGAGGCGAGGTAGTCTGAGTGACCCCTCAAAGTTTAGTGTCGCATCGTTCCACTTTTAACCTGTTATGGCTAGGGGGCAGTATTTTCACATCCGGATAAAAAACATACCCGATTTAATCTGATTATTACTCCTGCCCAGAAACTAGAATATGCATATAATTATTAGCTTTGGATAGAAAACACTCCAAAGTTTCTAAAACTGTTTGAATGATGTCTGTGAGTATAACAGAACTCATTTGGCAGGCCAAAACCTGAGAAGATTCCAAACAGGAAGCGCCCTCTCTGACCATTTCTTGGCCTTCTTGATCATCTCTAACCAAAACAGGGGATCTCTGCTGTAACGTGACATTTTCTAACGCTCCCATAGGCTCTCAGAAGGCGCCAGAACGTTGAATGATGACTTTGCAGGCCATGGCTGAAGAACAGTAGCGCATTTGGTAAGTGGTCGATCTGAGAACAATGAGACTGGGGGGCGCGTGCACGAGACGACTCCATGTTTACATTTTCTGTCTTTGAACGAAAACAACGACTCCCGGTCGGAATATTATCGATTTTTTTATGAGAAAAAACACATAAAAATTTATTTTAAACAGCGTTTGACATGCTTCGAAGTACAGTAATGGAATATTTTGAATTTATTTGTCACGAAACGCACCGGGCGCGTCACCCTTCGTTACCCTTCTGATAGTGTCTTGAACGCACAACAAAACGCCGCTATTGGGATATAACTATGGATTATTTGGAACCAAACCAACATTTGTTATTGAAGTAGAAATCCTGGGAGTGCATTCTGACGAAGAACAGCAAAGGTAATCACATTTTTCTTATAGTAAATCTGAGTTTGGTGAGTACCAAACTTGGTGGGTGTCAAAATAGCTAGCCCGTGATGGCGAGCTATCAACTCAGAATATTGCAAAATGTGCTTTCACCGAAAATATATTTTAAAATCGGACACCGCGATTGCATAAAGGAGTTCTGTATCTATAATTCTTAAAATAATTGTTATGTTTTTTGTGAACGTTTATCGTGAGTAATTTAGTAAATTCACCGGAAGTTTGCGGGGGGTATGCTAGTTCTGAACGTCACATGCTAATGTAAAAAGCTGTTTTTTGATATAAATATGAACTTCATTGAACAAAACATGCATGCATTGTATAACATAATGTCCTAGGAGTGTCATCTGATGAAGATCATCAAAGATTAGTGCTGCATTTAGCTGTGGTTTTGTTTTTTGTGACATTATATGCTAGCTTGAAAAATGGGTGTCTGATTATTTCTGTCTGGGTACTCTGCTGACATAATCTAATGTTTTGCTTTCGCTGTAAAACCTTTTTGAAATCGGACAGTGTGGTTAGATAAAGGAGAGTCTTGTCTTTAAAATGCTGTAAAATAGTCATATGTTTGAAAAATTGAAGTTTTCGGATTTTCGAGGACGCCCATCATTGGATATTGGAGCAGGTGTTCCGCTAGCGAAACGTCTAGATGTAAGAGTTAACTACAAGCTACAAACATGGCAGTAGAATCCTCCTTCGTGGCCTGACCCAACAACAGAAGGTCACAAGGTCCCGTTAGCGGGATCATTTTCGTTAGAAATCAGAGCGCCGTATTCAAAAACCACAAATCTAATAATTTATACTTCTCAAACATAGGACTATTTTACACCGTTTTATAGATACACCTCTCCTGAATCAAACCACGTTGTCCGATTTCAAAAAGGCTTTACAGCGAAAGCAAAACAATACATTATGTTAGGAGAGTACATCGAAAAAATAGCCAAAAAATAGCCACACCGCCATTTTCCGGACAACCACATGCATTACGAATATCCACGACACAGCGAAATGAGGCACTAACCTTTGACAATCTCCATCAGATGACACTCCTAGGACATCATGTTACACAATACATGCATTCTTTTGTTCGATAAAGTTCATATTTATATATAAAACCAGCATTTTACAGTGGCGCATGATGTAGAGAAAATATTTTCACAAGATTACTTCCGGTGAAGCAGCTATACAATTTAGTAAATTACCATTAGAAAACATTTCTAAAATATTATATTGTCATTCAAAGATTTATAGATTAACATCTTGTGAATGCAACCGCGTTGCCAGATTTAAAAATAACATTACTGGGAAATCACACTTCTCAATAAACGACGTGCTATACTCAGCAAAATATGCTAGGCGATACACGTTAGCGCGATGTTATAGTCATCTAAAATTATATATAGTATTTTAAATTTACCTTTGATAATCTTCATCAGAAGATTATCAACAAATGTACAACAAATGTACTTTTGTTCGAAAAAGTTAATAATTTATGTCCCAATAGCTCCTTATGTTTCGCGCGTTCTGTCCCTGGCTTTCACAAAAAGTTTTTTTTTTTAAATTTAGGTTCGTTCAAACATGTCAAACGTTGTAAAGAATAAATCTTTAGGGCCTTCTTCAATCAGAACTTCAATAATATTCCTACCGCACGATTGCGTTGTCTTACAAAACATTTCGGAATATAGAGTACACCCATGGCCAGACATGGCGTCATAGACTCAATGGACTTCCGACTATGACCAACTTTCAAAGCCTCTTGTTCGGTCAGTTTCAACCAGAGAACATTCAAACCACTTTGTAAAGACTGTTGACATCTAGTGGAAGCCATAGAAAGTGCTCAATGATTAATAAGTCCCTGTGTGTTTCAATGGCATAGCTTTCAAAGTCAGATTTCCACTTCCTGTTTGAGTTTCGCTCAGGGTTTTGACTGCCATATGAGTTCTGTTATACTTACAGACACCATTCAAACAGTTTTAGAAACTTTAGGGTGTTTTCTATCCAAAGATAATAATAATATGCATATCCTAGCTTCTGGGTTTGTGTAGGACGCCGTTTAAAAAGGGCACATATTTTCTTCGGAATTCTCAATACTGCCCCCTAGCCCGAAGTAGTTGTAAGAGGTTAAAAAGTGCATGGTGACAGTTTTGGAGGAATTGGCTACAGACCAGTCTATGGATAGAATAATTGGGTCTGTCAAACAGGTGCCCCTGTCTGCATCAACAGCCGGACGGCGTGTCCGTGCTCCGAAGGATGATGTGCATAGGATTGTTCTGGAGGGGCTCAGTCAGGCTGAACATTTTTCCCTGGATATTGATGAGAGAACTGACAACACCGATGTAGCACAGTTGTGTTTATATGTCCGTTATTTTCATGGAAATTACTTTAAAGAAGAGCTACTGGCACTGATTCCCCTGGAAGGACACACCACCGGGGACGTTCCACTGGAAGGACACACCGCCGGGGACGTTCCCCTGGAAGGACACACCACCGGGGAGTTCCCCTGGAAGGACACACCACCGGGGACGTTCCCCTGGAAGGACACACCACCGGGGACGTTCCCCTGGAAGGACACACCACCGGGGAGTTCCCCTGGAAGGACACACCACCGGGGACGTTCCCCTGGAAGGACACACCACTGGGGACGTTCCCCTGGAAGGACACACCACCGGGGAGTCCCCCTGGAAGGACACACCACCGGGGAGTTCCCCTGGAAGGACACACCACCGGGGACGTTCCCCTGGAAGGACACACCACCGGGGACGTCCTATTCACAAAGCTGGAACAATTGTTTACACCGCATGGCTTGTCATTAGAAGAGGTCAACTCTGAGTTCTCCGACTCCTGCTATGGTGGACAGAGGTTTCTGATGGACTCCTGCTATGGTGGACAGAGGTTTCTGATGGACTCCTGCAATGGTGGACAGAGGTTTCTGATGGACTCCTGATATGGTGGGCAGAGGTTTCTGATGGGACTCCTGCTATGGTGGACAGAGGTTTCTGATGGACTCCTGCTATGGTGGACAGAGGTTTCTGATGGACTCCTGCTATGGTGGACAGACACAGGGGCCTGGTCAGCAGGTTGAAGGAAATCACCCCACAAATGAATGGCTTGCAATGTCTCATCCATCAGAGTGTGTTTTGTACCAGACTAAACATGGTTTACATTGTCTCATCCATCAGAGTGTGTTGTGTACCAGACTAAACATGGTTTACATTGTCTCATCCATCAGAGTGTACCAGACTAAACATGGTTTACATTGTCTCATCCATCAGAGTGTGTTGTGTACCAGACTAAACATGGTTTACATTGTCTCATCCATCAGAGTGTGTTGTGTACCAGACTAAACATGGTTTACATTGTCTCATCCATCAGAGTGTACCAGACTAAACATGGTTTACATTGTCTCATCCATCAGAGTGTGTTGTGTACCAGACTAAACATGGTTTACATTGTCTCATCCATCAGAGTGTACCAGACTAAACATGGTTTACATTGTCTCATCCATCAGAGTGTACCAGACTAAACATGGTTTACATTGTCTCATCCATCAGAGTGTGTTGTGTACCAGACTAAACATGGTTTACATTGTCTCATCCATCAGAGTGTACCAGACTAAACATGGTTTACATTGTCTCATCCATCAGAGTGTGTTGTGTACCAGACTAAACATGGTTTACATTGTCTCATCCATCAGCGTGTGTTGTGTACCAGACTAAACATGGTTTACATTGTCTCATCCAACAGAGTGTGTTGTGTACCAGACTAAACATGGTTTACATTGTCTCATCCAACAGAGTGTGTTGTGTACCAGACTAAACATGGTTTACATTGTCTCATCCATCAGAGTGTGTTGTGTACCAGACTAAACAAGGTATACATTGTCTCATCCATCAGAGTGTACCAGACTAAACATGGTTTACATTGTCTCATCCATCAGAGTGTACCAGACTAAACATGGTTTACATTGTCTCATCCATCAGAGTGTGTTTTGTACCAGACTAAACATGGTTTACATTGTCTCATCCAACAGAGTGTGTTGTGTACCAGACTAAACATGGTTTACATTGTCTCATCCATCAGAGTGTGTTGTGTACCAGACTAAACATGGTTTACATTGTCTCATCCATCAGAGTGTGTTGTGTACCAGACTAAAAATGGTTTACATTGTCTCATCCATCAGAGTGTGTTGTGTACCAGACTAAACATGGTTTACATTGTCTCATCCATCAGAGTGTGTTGTGTACCAGACTAAACATGGTTTACATTGTCTCATCCATCAGAGTGTACCAGACTAAACATGGTTTACATTGTCTCATCCATCAGAGTGTACCAGACTAAACATGGTTTACATTGTCTCATCCATCAGAGTGTGTTGTGTTCCAGACTAAACATGGTTTACATTGTCTCATCCATCAGAGTGTACCAGACTAAACATGGTTTACATTGTCTCATCCATCAGAGTGTACCAGACTAAACATGGTTTACATTGTCTCATCCATCAGAGTGTGTTGTGTACCAGACTAAACACTGAGCTAATAGATGTGATGGATAAAGTCATGCGCATAATTAACTTTGTCAGGGAGACATCAAGCAACACAACACCGTCTTTTCAGCCAGCTGATGACAGAACTAGAGGAGTCCATCCAGGATGATCTCCTGCTTCACAACAACATGCGCTGGCTGAGTAAAGGAAAAGCAAGCTGGTGACAGAACCAGAGGAGTCCATCCAGGATGATCTCCTGCTTCACAACAACGTGCGCTGGCTGAGTACAGGAAAAGCAAGCTGGTGACAGAACCAGAGGAGTCCATCCAGGATGATCTCCTGCTTCACTACAACGTGCGCTGGCTGAGTAAAGGAAAAGCAAGCTGGTGACAGAACCAGAGGAGTCCATCCAGGATGATCTCCTGCTTCACAACAACGTGCGCTGGCTGAGTAAAGGAAAAGCCAGCTGGTGACAGAACCAGAGGAGTCCATCCAGGATGATCTCCTGCTTCACAACAACGTGCGCTGGCTGAGTAAAGGAAAAGCTCTAGAGCCATTCTGTGAGCTTCATGACCAGGTTGTGGATTTTGTCAGAAAAAGCCAAATGAGGGCAGCAGCTGATCACCTTTGTATTTTGGAAATTGAGGAATTCCTCTCAGATGTTGCTTTTTTGGCGACATTCTGTAATTTAAATTAAATCTGCAGTGACAAGGAAGAGGGAAACCGTGGTGGACATGGTGATACATCTGGAGGCCTTTACTAGGAAGCTTGAGTTGTTGGATTTGGACTTGTCATCTGGAAGGCTACTGCTCTTCAGCAACACTGAAGAAACGACAGGCAGAGGGACCAGACAACTTCTCCTCCAGATTTGAAGACTACAGCATGCCCAAGGATATCATTTAGTTTTAATGTGATATTCTCACAGTCCTCCCTGGTGGATAATTCTCCTCCCTTGCTAAGAAAACAGTACCCCTCGCTGGATAAGGCTGTAATTCAAAATGAGCTGATTGAAATCCATTGAGTCATCTGTTTGTTCTGTCAATAAATGATCAGGCTATCAGCATCAGGTTATCAGGATCAGGTTATCAGGATCAGGTTATCAGGTTATCAGGATCAGGCTATCAGGATCAGGTTATCAGGATCAGGTTATCAGGATCAGGCTATCAGGATCAGGTTATCAGGATCAGGTTATCAGGATCAGGTTATCAGGATCAGGTTATCAGGATCAGGCTATCAGGATCAGGTTATCAGGATCAGGTTATCAGGATCAGGTTATCAGGATCAGGCTATCAGGATCAGGCTATCAGGATCAGGTTATCAGGATCAGGTTATAAGGATCAGGTTATCAGGATCAGGCTATCAGGATCAGGCTATCAGGATCAGGTTATAAGGATCAGGTTATCAGGATCAGGTTATCAGGATCAGGTTATCAGGATCAGGCTATCAGGATCAGGTTATCAGGATCAGGTTATAAGGATCAGGTTATCAGGATCAGGCTATCAGGATCAGGTTATCAGGATCAGGCTATCAGGATCAGGCTATCAGGATCAGGCTATCAGGATCAGGCTATCAGGATCAGGCTATCAGGATCAGGCTATCAGGATCAGGTTATCAGGATCAGGCTATCAGGATCAGGCTATCAGGATCAGGCTATCAGGATCAGGCTATCAGGATCAGGTTATCAGGATCAGGTTATCAGGATCAGGCTATCAGGATCATGCTATCAGGATCAGGTTATCAGGATCAGGCTATCCCGATACAGACATTCAGATACAGACATCGCCTTTTTTTCTTTCAATTATTGTTTTATGTAGGATGCTGCCTTTTTGGCCATGATGCAGTTGTAACTCGGCCTAATAAATAAATACAAATCCCACTATCAGGCCATTTTGTTTTCTTGTGAAAGATGCTGTTAAGCCACACAGCCTAGCTCAGACAGTTAAGTTATTTATATGGGCCTTCGCCCCCACATAGCCTAGCTCAGACAGTTAAGTTATTTATATGGGCCTTCGCCCCCACACAGCCTAGCTCAGCCAGTTAAGTTATTTATATGGGCCTTCGCCCCCACACAGCCTAGCTCAGCCAGTTAAGTTATTTATATGGGCCTGCGCCCCCACATAGCCTAGCTCAGACAGTTAAGTTATTTATATGGGCCTTCGCCCCCACACAGCCTAGCTCAGACAGTTAAGTTATTTATATGGGCCTTCGCCCCCACATAGCCTAGCTCAGACAGTTAAGTTATTTATATGGGCCTTCGCCCCCACACAGCCTAGCTCAGCCAGTTAAGTTATTTATATGGGCCTTCGCCCCCACACAGCCTAGCTCAGACAGTTAAGTTATTTATATGGGCCTGCGCCCCCACATAGCCTAGCTCAGACAGTTAAGTTATTTATATGGGCCTTCGCCCCCACACAGCCTAGCTCAGACAGTTAAGTTATTTATATGGGCCTTCGCCCCCACACAGCCTAGCTCAGACAGTTAAGTTATTTATATGGGCCTTCGCCCCCACACAGCCTAGCTCAGACAGTTAAGTTATTTATATGGGCCTTCGCCCCCACATAGCCTAGCTCAGACAGTTAAGTTATTTATATGGGCCTTCGCCCCCCCACAGCCTAGCTCAGACAGTTAAGTTATTTATATGGGCCTTCACCCCCACACAGCCTAGCTCAGCCAGTTAAGTTATTTATATGGGCCTTCACCCCCACACAGCCTAGCTCAGACAGTTAAGTTAATTTATATGTGCCTTCACTCTGAAGAAATAGACTCCAATTAAGCCCTCTTGTTGTTTTTAAAGTCAAATTAAAAGGAAGATTATTGTTGAAATGAATTACTTGACTGGTGTAGTTTTCTCCACCTGTTGATTGGCGCCACTTGCATAACAAGTTAGCTATATTTTCAGCACCAGGTGCTGTTCACCTCCTATTGATTGTGCTGCTATATTTTCAGCACCAGGTGCTGTTCACCTCCTATTGATTGCGCTGCAGTTGCCGCTTTAGGTTTCAGCCCCATAAAATGGTCCTCTACCTGCTTTATTAGTCTCCTACATTCTCTCCTCTTGAATGAAGTTAAAATGTAACTTGTGCATTATTTAGGGAGGTCACATTGTAGAGTCACTACACCACCATTATTTAGGGAGGTAACATTGTAGATACTCTACACCACCATTATTTAGGGAGGTCACATTGTAGATACTCTACACCACCATTATTTAGGGAGGTCACATTGTAGATACTCTACTCCACCATTATTTAGGGAGATCACATTGTAGATACTCTACACCACCATTATTTAGGGAGGTCACATTGTAGATACTCTACACCACCATTATTTAGGGAGGTAACATTGTAGATACTCTACACCACCATTATTTAGGGAGGTCACATTGTAGATACTCTACACCACCATTATTTAGGGAGGTCACATTGTAGATACACTACACCACCATTATTTAGGGAGGTCACATTGTAGATACTCTACACCACCATCTAGAATACAGTAGGACCTCTTTCCATTTGTCCCTTTGAAACACACAGAAAACTATAGTATTTAGCCTAAAGCAGCATACGATTTTACAGTAGACTATAGATGTAGGCTACTGTATAGTCACATGGCTCAGTGTTAAAATGTTAGAGCAGCCCATTGATCTGAACAAATCCTCTTAGTGAATGTCTCTTAATAAGAAAGAATTATCAAAATGAATGAGAATATTGCATTTTGAAGTGCAAATACTATTGAGTCTGTAGACAAATTGAAATAGTGATTCGGACGTCAGTGGATCTGCGTGAGGGATGCATCAGATGAATTAAGGCATTTTGGAGGGGTTGAATGTTGCACCATTGATAAAGCAGATCAACTGAGCTAGGGTTAGAGTTAGGAAGAAAACTACAAAAAGACGCCATATTTGTAGTTCACAACTCTTAAGCCTGACTAACCGATGTCTTTATATAGCCTTGCTACTCTTATTTTCAAATGTATTTTTACTGTTGTTTTATTTCTTTACTTACCTACACACACACACACACACACACACACACACACACACACACACACACACACACACACACACACACACACATACCTTTTTTTTCGCACTATTGGTTAGAGCCTGTAAGTAAGCATTTCACTCTAAGGTCTGTTGCATTCGGCGCACGTGACAAATAAACTTTGATTTGATTTGAGACCTATTTATTAACATAAAGTCCACCACTGTAAGAGTCCTCAGTTGTAGTGAGAACATTGTGTCATATGTTTAAGGGGGGTTTCATGACTGTGATTCCAAAATGTTCCAATGCTGAGGAACTGTGTGTCATTTTTTTCCCAGTACGGGAAAATAAAAATGTATGAAATGTATGCATTCACTACTGTAAGTCGCTCTGGATAAGAGCGTCTGCTAAATGACTAAAATGTAAATGTAAAACTGTAATGGTTTGAATACACCTGGGCTTTCTGTGAAGAACTACAACTCCCTGTTTCACGTTGCATCGCGTCCAGCGACGGCAACCGGAAATGGCGCCGGAATTGTAGTTCTAACCCCTTTGTGGTTTAGTAGAAAGAGGAGGAAGGGAAGCGCTACAAGGTACACAATAGTAAATGTTGGTAGACAGAAGGTGCTCTTTGGTAAAAGGGGTGAGTAGGTCATCAAAAATAAAGGAGGACCAAGACACTCTTCATATAATTGATTAAAATGCCTTTATTAGTATGGCATGTTCAATAGAAACAATGTTTTTGTTTAGAATAATTATTTATTAAATGTGCTACTTTGACCCCACCATGGCCTCCAGTCTCCCCTCTCCTGCAAAGTGAATTTATCTGAAATGACAAGGCTTGATCTCTGAATGTGTTTCTCTGTAGGCTACATACTGAAACCTTAAAGCTACAATCCTTAGTTACTAATTCCATTATTGGACGGTTAAATTTTGCAGGTGCCAGGCAGGATCAGCTGCAGAAGTTATTAATTTATTTAAAGATGACAATGGTGATCTAGATATTCACATGACAATATTTACACAATAATCTACATTGATGATGGTGATCTAGATATTTAAATTACAATATTTGCAAAATAATCTAAATTGAGTTGCCTAGTTAAATAAAGGTTAAATAAAATATATTTACAAACTCCACAACTAACAGGTCAATGAAAAGACAATACTTTGGAGGAAGCAAACCTGTCTATTCCATTAGACTCTTGGGGTATATCAGGCTCAAATCAGGTTCTCCTCACCATGACATCAATAGTAAATGACATGCAACAATGGCCTGTATCACATCTAACAATTAAACAGAAATGTGCTTCTTTCAACCCCAAAAGAGCAATAAAACATACCATTATAAACAAAGGGCAGGAATACAATGAGATCAATTAAAAAGCAATGGACATGTTAAAAACAACACACCATCAGCCTCATTCATCTGTTCCTCCATCAATATCACCATCGTTGTTGTAGTCATCACCATCAGCCTCATTCATCTATTCCTCCATCAATATCACCATCGTTGTTGTAGTCATCACCCTCAGCCTCATTCATCTATTCCTCCATCAATATCACCATTGTTGTTGTAGTCATCACCCTCAGCCTCATTCATCTATTCCTCCATCAATATCACCATCGTTGTTGTAATCATCACCCTCAGCCTCATTCATCTGTTCCTCCATCAATATCACCATCGTTGTTGTAGTCATCACCCTCAGCCTCATTCATCTGTTCCTCCATCAATATCACCATGGTTGTTGTAGTCATCACCCTCAGCCTCATTCATCTATTCCTCCATCAATATCACCATCGTTGTTGTAGTTATCACCCTCAGCCTCATTCATCTATTCCTCCATCAATATCACCATCGTTGTCATCGTCGTCGTCGTCATCATAATAGTCATCCTCCTCCTCTTCATAGTTTCTGCCCTCAATAAAAGCCCTTCTGAACGATTCACATTGTCCTTCTGCGTGCTGTAGCTCATCAAGCTTTCCAGCAAGGACAGCTCTTTCCCCAAGACAACATCCATCTTGCTCTGTGTAATGTTGTAAGGCCTCCACGATCAGTTCCTGCTCTGTGTAATGTTGTAAGGCCTCCACGATCAGTTCCTGCTCTGTGTAATGTTGTAAGGCCTCCACGATCAGTTCCTGCTCTGTGTAATGTTGTAAGGCCTCCACGATCAGTTCCTGCTCTGTGTAATGTTGTAGGGCCTCCACGATCAGTTCCTACTCTGTGTAATGTTGTAAGGCCTCCACGATCAGTTCCTGCTCTGTGTAATGTTGTAAGGCCTCCACGATCAGTTCCTGCTCTGTGTAATGTTGTAAGGCCTCCACGATCAGTTCCTGCTCTGTGTAATGTTGTAAGGCCTCCACGATCAGTTCCTGCTCTGTGTAATGTTGTAAGGCCTCCACGATCAGTTCCTGCTCTGTGTAATGTTGTAAGGCCTCCACGATCAGTTCCTGCTCTGTGTAATGTTGTAAGGCCTCCACGATCAGTTCCTGCTCTGTGTAATGTTGTAAGGCCTCCACGATCAGTTCCTGCTCTGTGTAATGTTGTAAGGCCTCCACGATCAGTTCCTGCTCTGTGTAATGTTGTAGGGCCTCCACGATCAGTTCCTGCTCTGTGTAATGTTGTAAGGCCTCCACGATCAGTTCCTGCTCTGTGTAATGTTGTAGGGCCTCCACGATCAGTTCCTACTCTGTGTAATGTTGTAAGGCCTCCACGATCAGTTCCTGCTCTGTGTAATGTTGTAAGGCCTCCACGATCAGTTCCTGCTCTGTGTAATGTTGTAAGGCCTCCACGATCAGTTCCTGCTCTGTGTAATGTTGTAAGGCCTCCACGATCAGTTCCTGCTCTGTGTAATGTTGTAAGGCCTCCACGATCAGTTCCTGCTCTGTGTAATGTTGTAAGGCCTCCACGATCAGTTCCTGCTCTGTGTAATGTTGTAAGGCCTCCACGATCAGTTCCTGCTCTGTGTAATGTTGTAAGGCCTCCACGATCAGTTCCTGCTCTGTGTAATGTTGTAAGGCCTCCACGATCAGTTCCTGCTCTGTGTAATGTTGTAAGGCCTCCACGATCAGTTCCTGCTCTGTGTAATGTTGTAAGGCCTCCACGATCAGTTCCTGCTCTGTGTAATGTTGTAAGGCCTCCACGATCAGTTCCTGCTCTGTGTAATGTTGTAAGGCCTCCACGATCAGTTCCTGCTCTGTGTAATGTTGTAAGGCCTCTACGATCAGTTCCTGCTCTGTGTAATGTTGTAAGGCCTCCACGATCAGTTCCTGCTCTGTGTAATGTTGTAAGGCCTCCACGATCAGTTCCTGCTCTGTGTAATGTTGTAGGGCCTCCACGATCAGTTCCTGCTCTGTGTAATGTTGTAAGGCCTCCACGATCAGTTCCTGCTCTGTGTAATGTTGTAAGGCCTCCACGATCAGTTCCTGCTCTGTGTAATGTTGTAAGGCCTCCACGATCAGTTCCTGCTCTGTGTAATGTTGTAAGGCCTCCACGATCAGTTCCTGCTCTGTGTAATGTTGTAAGGCCTCCACGATCAGTTCCTGCTCTGTGTAATGTTGTAAGGCCTCCACGATCAGTTCCTGCTCTGTGTAATGTTGTAAGGCCTCCACGATCAGTTCCTGCTCTGTGTAATGTTGTAAGGCCTCCACGATCAGTTCCTGCTCTGTGTAATGTTGTAAGGCCTCCACGATCAGTTCCTGCTCTGTGTAATGTTGTAAGGCCTCCACGATCAGTTCCTGCTCTGTGTAATGTTGTAAGGCCTCCACGATCAGTTCCTGCTCTGTGTAATGTTGTAAGGCCTCCACGATCAGTTCCTGCTCTGTGTAATGTTGTAAGGCCTCCACGATCAGTTCCTGCTCTGTGTAATGTTGTAAGGCCTCCACGATCAGTTCCTGCTCTGTGTAATGTTGTAAGGCCTCCACGATCAGTTCCTGCTCTGTGTAATGTTGTAAGGCCTCCACGATCAGTTCCTGCTCATGTGAGTAGAACATCTTGGCAGTGAAGACATCATCCTCAATCTACCGCTTCTCTTCACAAAGAGCACCAAGAGCCTTAGCTTGAGGTGCACCTCCCCATCATCCTCTGCTCCTCCTGCTCTCCAGGACCAATCAGTGCTGTCCACCTGCATTGCATCCTCATACACCAGGGCCTGTAGGAGCTGTGAGGACAAACCTCGTCTCCTCAGGTTGTAGTCCTTCACATGTGTTTTTATGCTACTACCGACCGTGGCCTTTTGGACAGGCAGTTGGCAATACCTTGACCATCTATTGATAACAGATAATCAATACCTTGACCATCTATTGATAACAGATAATCAATACCTTTACCATCTATTGATAACAGATAATCAATACCTTGACCATCAATTAATAACAGATAATCAATACCTTGACCATCTATTGATAACAGATAATCAATACCTTGACCATCTATTGATAACAGACAATCAATACCTTGACCATCTATTGATAACAGATAATCAATACCTTGACCATCTATTGATAACAGATAATCAATACCTTGACCATCTATTGATAACAGATAATCAATACCTTGACCATCTATTGATAACAGATAATCAATACCTTGACCATCGATTGATAACAGATAATCTGTCACAGCTGTGGAAAGGAGTAGACCAAGGTGCAGCGTGGAAGATGTTCATCTTGTATTTATTTTACTCAGAACACTCTGACAATCTGTCACGTCCTGACCAGCAGATGGAGCTATTGTATTAGTTTTGGGGTCAGGACGTGGCAGTTTTGTGTGTGTGAATGTTTGTTGGTGATTGGGACTTCCAATTGAAGGCAGGTGTATTGAGTTGCCTTTGATTGGAAGTCCTATATAGGTGTGTGTGTTTTTCTTTGGGGTTGTGGGTAGTTGTTTTTGCACTGCGTTTGTAGAGCCTGTAAAACTGTTGCTGTCGTGATCTTTATTGTTTTGTCAAGTGGATGCTTTACTCCTTTTTTGGTAATTAAAATATGAGTATCCACATTCTCGCTGCGCCTTGGTCCTCTTCTCTCCAGTACGACATTTTCCGTGACGAGTACGACATTTTTTGTTACACAATCAAACAAAACGACAGCAAAACAGTTCTGTCAGGTTTCACCAACTAAACAGAAAATAACTTCCCACAAGGACAAAGGAAAAACAGGCTGCCTAAGTATGGCTTCCAATCAGAGACAACGAAAGACACCTGCCTCTGATTGGAAACCATACCCGGCCAAAACATAGAAAATAAAACATAGATTGCCCACCCACCTATCACACCCTGGCCTAGCTAAACAGAGAAAACATAGCTCTCCTAGGCCACAGTGTGACATAATCAATACCTTGACCATCTATTGATAACAGATAATACAGACAGAAAATATGTTAAAGGTAATCCAATCTAAACAAAAAATAAATAAAAAATGACCTAAAGCTGCTATAAAATTACTCTGATTACCATCCAACAATAGATCATGAGCAACAGAAACCAAGTTCAGAAACAGATACAAATAAACATTATTATTGTGTATGACCACCCAGAATTAACATAGAACTGATATGAGTTGACTTGTTCCTATTGTTGAATATATATCTATAACCTGCATATTTTCAGGCCACAGAGGAACCTCCGTTCTAGCAGCAGACTGAAGGTTCCCTCCAGATTGGTCCTCAATCTGTTCCTCTGCAGTCTGTGGAGTGCAGTCTGGAAGAGACTGCTGGTGGGGGACCATCAATCTGTTCCTCTGCAGTCTGTGGAGTGCAGTCTGGAAGAGACTGCTGGTGGGGGACCATCAATCTGTTACTCTGCAGTCTGTGGAGTGCAGTCTGGAAGAGACTGCTGGTGGGGGACCATCAATCTGTTACTCTGCAGTCTGTGGAGTGCAGTCTGGAAGAGACTGCTGGTGGGGGACCATCAATCTGTTACTCTGCAGTCTGTGGAGTGCAGTCTGGAAGAGACTGCTGGTGGGGGACCATCAATCTGTTACTCTGCAGTCTGTGGAGTGCAGTCTGGAAGAGACTGCTGGTGGGGGACCATCGATGGAGGATGCTGTTCTTCCTCTCCATCGTCTTCAGTTTTCTGTCATCAGAAAGGTTCTAAATACTTTGACCAGGGAGATCAATTATATTCATTTATCTAACAATTACACTGTTAAAAACTGAGGAAGTACCTATCGAACTGCACAAGCTGAAAAACAGCTGTTCCATCTCCACTTTCCTGCTGTACCCTGAAAATAAAACATGGATTACAGAGGGCATACAATAATGCATGTCGAAAAATAACAACTTTGTTTAGTCATTTGAAATTAATTACATACATTGCAATTGTATGTTGCTGGAGCATTGCAACATATTGCTCCTCCCAGCACAGAGCAGGTTTTTGCCTCTCAAGGGTGACACTGACATTCCTGCCCCAATCCCTAATGGTGTCCAGTGTTGTTCCTAAAACATAACAACACTGACATTCCTGCCCCAATCCCTAATGGTGTCCAGTGTTGTTCCTACAACACAACAACACTGACATTCCTGCCCCAATCCCTAATGGTGTCCAGTGTTGTTCCTACAACATAACAACACTGACATTCCTGCCCCAATCCCTAATGGTGTCCAGTGTTGTTCCTACAACATAACAACACTGACATTCCTGCCCCAATCCCTAATGGTGTCCAGTGTTGTTCCTAAAACATAACAACAGTGACAGATGTGACAACATTTCTAATCAATACTGAAATTCTATGCCTAGATTATTGATACAATGGTTTACCTGGAAGAGACTGTGCAATTTCTTCCATTTCCCTTTTTGCTTCTGTTGCAACTTCTGTTGCTGGGGAAACCCTCTATGGCAGAGAGTCCACTACATCAAAACAACAGGAAATGTTAGGAACATCACTAGAGTCAACCAGCATCAAGTAAATGAATAACAATTCCAAGTGTACTAACGTAGCCTCTGGCGTTTTCCCATGGTGGAGAAGTGCATCAGTCAGGAGGTCAATAAGATGGGACGGCCTCATTTCTTTGGTGACCTTCCCAAAGCGCCTCAGATACGACCACAGCCTCTCCATCTGCTCCCCATCTGCCAGTCCAGCACCTTCCACATATCGGGTGTTGAATTTCATCTAGAAATATAAAATCATGTCATACCATGGTAAAAGGGTTATTTGGTTAAAACCTTATAAAATATGAATTAATACCTACTGATAATATTAATGATCCTGTTCAAGTACCTGACATGGCAAGTCATGTCCATCAGCATGGAAACCTGGAACAACCAATTTGGTCCCATGATTCAATTCAGGAAAGTTTCTCTAAAAAGTTATGGACAAAATGTTCATGTTAAAACTATTGTTGGAGAAACTGCTTTTCAAATGTTAAAGTCAATGAGATCTTGAATAAAAAAGATGAATTACTTGCACATGTAGCTGCATCTGGAATCAATGTCCTCCATGAAGATGAGGTTGATGTTCTGGCCTCTCATCCCCTCCTTCATCTCTCAGCAGGTTCACTGCATCTGACATCAATGTCCTCCATGAAGATGAGATTGATGTTCTGGCCTCTCATCCCTTCCTTCATCTCTCAGCAGGTTCACTGCATCTGGCATCAATGTCCTCCATGAAGATGAGACTGATGTTCTGGCCTCTCATCCCCTCCTTCATCTCTCAGCAGGTTCACTGCATCTGGCATCAATGTCCTCCATGAAGATGAGGTTGATGTTCTGGCCTCTCATTCCCTCCTTCATCTCTCAGCAGGTTCACTGCATCTGGCATCAATGTCCTCCATGAAGATGAGACTGATGTTCTGGCCTCTCATCCCCTCCTTCATCTCTCAGCAGGTTCACTGCATCTGGCATCAATGTCCTCCATGAAGATGAGGTTGATGTTCTGGCCTCTCATCCCCTCCTTCATCTCTCAGCAGGTTCACTGCATCTGGAATCAATGTCCTCCATGAAGATGAGGTTGATGTTCTGGCCTCTCATCCCCTCCTTCATCTCTCAGCAGGTTCACTGCATCTGGCATCAATGTCCTCCATGAAGATGAGGTTGATGTTCTGGCCTCTCATCCCCTACTTCATCTCTCAGCAGGTTCACTGCATTTGACAAACTACAGAAGAAGTACATCATTATCTGCACTAAATAACTAAATACAATTTACTAAATTAACTAAATTAATCAACACTGAAATAAAATACTGAAAAAGAAACTGAAAAAAACTCCCTATTACTGCATCCCACCTTTCACCCTTTTTCATGTTCAGGAAGTGAAGCGGGTGGTCATGCTGGCAGGAAACCCCAACACGCCTGTCTTCTACAATTTCCTTGTTTGGGGTTTGGACCTGATGGCATTGCCTGCTTGAAATCCATGGCAACCCTAAAATATCTATAATAATATAAAGCACAATACAAGTATTATGTACTGAAATGCTTCCTTGCAGGTTAACCTCTTGACAATACAACAACAATAGAACAAGTCAGTAGCTAAGTTAATAAAAAAAGTAATACAATAGTAATAAACCCTTCATTCATCAGTACCCTGAACAAAGCTGGGTGTTTCTGGGATAGAGGGTTGATATTAAAGTCAGTACTACAATAGTAATAAACCCTTCATTCATCAGTACCCTGAACATAGCTGGGTGTTTCTGGGATAGAGGGTTGATATAAAAGTCTATATATTAAGATGTAAGCAATACAATAAGCAATACCCCCAGGCTATATGAATATAAAGAGACATGAGACAAAACAATCATAATGAATCAGATTACATGGAGAGGGGGGATCTGATCCTAGATCATAATGAATCAGATTACATGGAGAGGGGGGGACCTGATCCTAGATCATAATGAATCAGATAACATGGAGAGGGGGGACCTGATCCTATGTCATAATGAATCAGATTACATGGAGAGGAGGACCTGATCCTATATCATAATGAATCAGATTACATGGAGAGGGGGGACCTGATCCTAGATCATAATGAATCAGATTACATGGAGAGGAGGGACCTGATCTTAGATCATAATGAATCAGAGTACATGGAGAGGAGGACCTGATACCATATCAGCACTCCTCCTCTGGGACACTGCCTTTATGAAACCAAACACATAGTTGTTAAATCTAGTTACAGCAGGTGTTTACTGCCATCTAGTGGAAGATACCAATAAAACACTTTATTTTCAGGGTGGGGAGGCGGCTGATTGAAACAGAAAGTTAAGTTGTTCTTTTGTACAGAATCCATTTTGAGACGACAGAGCAGAAGACGCTATATGGAGATTACTGACAAATAAAGTGAGTATTTCTCAGTATTTCTGAACAGTAATACATTCTAAAGGACAGAGTAAGATATAGTACTAGTAGTAGTTAGTAGAACTGTTATATGAGCTTAGTTGCTGACAGACAGCAGTTTTCAAAGTGGAAACTAATCAGTAGGTCTACATGTTATCAGTAAAACGTCTGGTAAAGATGGTGGAGGAGCTTTTACATTATATGGTTTTATGTTTATCTCAGGGTTTCTCAATCCTTTTGTTCTGACCAGCACTTACACACCTGATTCAACTAATCATTAAATATTTTAAAACAGTTTCATATTTGAGGCATACAAATGAACATTCTCAAATGAAAACCTTTTGGGTTTGAAGGCCTGTTTACAATTATTAAAGGCCTACTAGAATTCATATTTGATGAAAAAAACACAGCTAAACCTGGTTTCTAGTAAATTATATGTTTATCTAAAATAATGTAAAAGAGATGTCTTGAAGAAGGACTATAATATAAAAACTGAAGCATGATTCAGTACAATGTCATGAGTTACTGCTGTCACATGCAACTGACTGTTAGCCCCACCTGCTGGATACTGTTGTTATATAACTATTGTTATATAAATGGGTGGTGACGTGTTTGACTATGATTGGTGTTAAAACAATTCTAATTAAATTATTAAATGAAATCATACTCTACCTTAACCACAATGTATTTAAAAATGCATTTTGTTTGTTATGAAAAAGAATGCTCTTAAACATTTGCATTTAAAGTATAACTTTTAATGTATATAAACAAAGTGCATATAAATCTAACCATTCAAAATAAATACAACCTGAACAACATAATAGAATATTGCATCATATCAAAGAAAAATAAATAACAATTTGCCAAACTGCAGCATCCCACAATTTGAAATAAATGTAAAACATAAGGATGCTATTACACATGTGCATTTAAAGTATAACTTTTTAATGTATATAAACAAAGTGCATATAAATCTAACCATTGAAAATGAATACAACCTGAACAACATAATAATAGAATATTTAACCATATCAAAGAAAAATAAATAACAATGTGCAAAATGGCAGCATCCCAAAACATTAAACTGGTCCCTCTTTTCTCTCTCTTCTTTATTACCATGTTATAACCAGCAGCACACAGCAATGCTGACCAGATTTTGCTTTTATGAGAGATTTGCATTCAGAAATGCAAGCTGCCTCACTTTCGAGGGGCTGATGCGGTTTCTTCTCTCAGTAATTATTTGTCCTGTTTTCGAGAAGACCCTCTCAGAGGGAACGGATGTGGCCACTATGCGGAGTCTCCCTGTCATGACTTTAGTAAGCCGTGGGTAGACAGAGGCCTTGTTCTTCCACCAGCTCAGAGGATCTGCAGATCTTTGGAGGAGGGGCTCCTCCAAATAGGATCGGACCTCCATTATGGCATCTGCTGAGAGATTCCTTCGTGCTGCATCCCCAGTTGCTCTCTCGTCAAACAGCATCCAAACAGCAGACGTTTGTGACACTACTGCTGGTGCTGTCCCTCCATCTGATCCCTCTTCTTCCTGATGCCCTGGTGCCTGAGCCAGCTGACTGCTGGGGCTGTCCCTCCATCTGATCCCTCTTCTTCCTGATGCCCTGGTGCCTGAGCCAGCTGACTGCTGGGGCTGTCCCTCCATCTGATCCCTCTTCTTCCTGATGCCCTGGTGCCTGAGCCAGCTGACTGCTGGGACTGTCCCTCCCTGCTGAGGAGGTTATTCTTTGAAGAGCCTCATCAATCGCTATGGCATCACTGAAGGCTAACTACTTAAACCTGGGGTCAAGTGCAGCGGTTTCTGATAGCACGTGATTATATTCCATTCTGTAGAACTTTCTGTCCATTGATGAACATAGGGTGTCCATCAACTCGGTCACATTAAATTTGCTTCTCTCTGGCGTCTGGCTGTGATTCGCTGCAGACCCTTACACAGGAGTATCATTGTTGAGGTGGTCACATAGCTGAAAAGAGAGAACAGTAACTTATTAGTTCAGCTTCATGTTTAGTCTACTGATACTACATTCTCATCTACTGCTCATATACATATATAATACTGGATTAAATAATGATGCAGTAATAACTGCTTACTGTACCTCACTCCACTGATCTCCACAGTGACCTGCTCCAGGACTGCACACCTCCTCCACCACCTCCCATTCCTCTTGGGTCAGAGCATCAACAGGTGCATTGACAATGCCCAGGGTAGAGATGATGGCATCCTTTGACTCAAGAAACCGCTTCAACATATAAAATGTTGAATTCCATCTTGTAGTGCAGTCTTGTTTAGGCCTCAGCTCATGCATCCCCATCTGGCGTTGTGTAGACTTTAGTTTTTCAGCACCTACTGTGCTCCTGTGGAAGTATTCCACAGCTGCTTTCACTTTGTCCACAGTAGGCTTCATCACCTTCAGAGCATCTCTTACAATCAGGTTGATTGTATGGGCAAGACATGGATGATGGGTCAATTTATTAAACATTTTCATGGCTTTGGTTATGTTAGCTGCATTGTCGCTAACACAACAGACCACTTTTCCATCTACTTGTCCTTCTCTGGCCACTCTCAACAGTTCCTCTGCCAAGTTCTCTGGGTGTGTCTGTCGCTGAACTCAAAGCAGTCCAGAAGACAGCTAGACATCGAAAAAATCTTCAATGAAGTGACATGTACCCGACATGTAAGAAGTGGTTACCCTTGATGTCCAGCAGTCAGTGGTAAGGAAAACTGCAGTAGCTTTTTAGACTCTTTTCCACACTGAAGCCTGTGTGCTCTCGTACATTTGTGGAAAAGTGATTTTGAAAGGGTTTTCCTGCTTGGAATTGTGTACATTGGATTTACATTATTGCTATAATTTCTAAAACCTCCACAATCTAAAATGGCTGGAAATCGGTGGCAATCATTTTAGCCAATGCAATATCAATGTGGCCTTGTTTTGCTAAAGACATAGACTTTGGAATAAACTGGTCCATAGAAGACTGCGTTGCTGTGGGTCATGGAGTAGGTCTACTGGACAGAGTGGATACATCTCCACCACTATCACTAGCAGGTCTACTGGACTGAGTGGATACATCTCCACCACTATCACTAGCAGGTCTACTGGACTGAGTGGATACATCTCCACCACTATCACTAGCAGGTCTACTGGACTGAGTGGATACATCTCCACCACTATCACTAGCAGGTCTACTGGACTGAGTGGATACATCTCCACCACTATCACTAGCAGGTCTACTGGACTGAGTGGATACATCTCCACCACTATCACTAGCAGGCCTACTGGACTGAGTGGATACATCTCCATGTGTGGAGGTACTGGCTCCACCACTATCACTAGCAGGTCTACTGGACTGAGTGGATACATCTCCACCACTATCACTAGCAGGCCTACTGGACTGAGTGGATACATCTCCACGTGTGGAGGTACTGGCTCCACCACTATCACTAGCAGGTCTACTGGACTGAGTGGATACATCTCCACCACTATCACTAGCAGGCCTACTGGACTGAGTGGATACATGTCCATGTGTGGAGGTACTGGCTCCACCACTATCACTAGCAGGTCTACTGGACTGACTGGACACATCTCCACCACTATCACTAGCAGGTCTACTGGACTGAGTGGATACATCTCCATGTGTGGAGGTACTGGCTCCACCACTATCACTAGCAGGTCTACTGGACTGACTGGACACATCTCCACCACTATCATTAACAGGTATACTGGACTGAGTGGATACATCTCCATGTGTGGAGGTACTGGCTCCACCACTATCACTAGCAGGTCTACTGGACTGAGTGGATACATCTCCACCACTATCACTAGCAGGTCTACTGGACTGAGTGGATACATCCCCACCACTATCACTAGCAGGTCTACTGGACTGAGTGGTTACATCCCCACCACTATCACTAGCAGGTCTACTGGACTGAGTGGATACATCTCCACCACTATCACTAGCAGGTCTACTGGACTGAGTGGATACATCTCCACCACTATCACTAGCAGGTCTACTGGACTGAGTGGATACATCTCCACCACTATCACTAGCAGGCCTACTGGACTGAGTGGATACATCTCCATGTGTGGAGGTACTGGCTCCACCACTATCACTAGCAGGTCTACTGGACTGAGTGGATACATCTCCACCACTATCACTAGCAGGCCTACTGGACTGAGTGGATACATCTCCACGTGTGGAGGTGCTGGCTCCACCACTATCACTAGCATGTCTACTTGACTGAGTGGATACATCTCCACGTGTGGAGGTGCTGGCTCCACCACTATCACTAGCAGGCCTACTGGACTGAGTGGGTACTGGCTCCACCACTATCACTAGCAGGTCTACTGGACTGAGTGGATACATCTCCACCACTATCACTAGCAGGTCTACTGGACTGAGTGGATACATCTCCACGTGTGGAGGTGCTGGCTCCACCACTATCACTAGCAGGTCTACTGGACTGAGTGGATACATCTCCACCACTATCACTAGCAGGTCTACTGGACTGAGTGGATACATCTCCACGTGTGGAGGTGCTGGCTCCACCACTATCACTAGCATGTCTACTGGACTGAGTGGATACATATCCACCACTATCACTAGCAGGTCTACTGGACTGAGTGGATACATCTCCACCACTATCACTAGCAGGTCTACTGGACTGAGTGGATACATCTCCACCACTATCACTAGCAGGCCTACTGGACTGAGTGGATACATCTCCACCACTATCACTAGCAGGTCTACTGGACTGAGTGGATACATCTCCACCACTATCACTAGCAGGCCTACTGGACTGAGTGGATACATCTCCACCACTATCACTAGCAGGTCTACTGGACTGAGTGGATACATCTCCACGTGTGGAGGTGCTGGCTCCACCACTATCACTAGCAGGTCTACTGGACTGAATGGATACATCTCCACCACTATCACTAGCAGGTCTACTGGACTGAGTGGATACATCTCCACGTGTGGAGGTGCTGACTCCACCACTATCACTAGCAGGTCTACTGGACTGAGTGGATACATCTCCACGTGTGGAGGTGCTGACTCCACCACTATCACTAGCAGGCCCGCTGACCTGATCCTAGATCATAATGAATCAGATTACATGGATAGGAGGACCTGATCCTAGATCATAATGAATCAGGTTACATGGAGAGGGGGGACCTGATCCTAGATCATAATGAATCAGATTACATGGAGAGGGGGGACCTGATCCTATATCATAATGAATCAGATTACATGGAGAGGGGGGGACCTGATCCTAGATCATAATGAATCAGATTACATGGAGAGGGGGGACCTGATCCTAGATCATAATGAATCTGATTACATGGAGAGGAGGGACCTGATCCTATATCATAATGAATCAGATTACATGGAGAGGGGGGGACCTGATCCTAGATCATAATGAATCAGATTACATGGAGAGGGGGGGCCTGATCCTAGATCATAATGAATCAGATTATATGGAGAGGAGGACCTGATCCTATATCATAATGAATCAGATTACATAGAGAGGAGGACCTGATCCTAGATTATAATGAATCAGATTACATGGAGAGGGGGACCTGATCCTAGATCATAATGAATCAGATTACATGGAGAGGAGGGGACCTGATCCTAGATCATAATGAATCAGATTACATGGAGAGAGGAGGACCTGATCCTAGATCATAATGAATCAGATTACTTGGAGAGGAGGGACCTGATCCTAGATCACAATGAATCAGATTACATGGAGAGGGGGGGACCTGATCCTAGATCATAATGAATCAGATTACATGGAAAGGGGGGACCTGATCCTAGATCATAATGAATCAGATTACATGGAGAGGGGGGACCTGATCCTAGATCATAATGAATCAGATTACATGGAGAGGGGGGACCTGATCCTAGATCATAATGAATCAGATTACATGGAGAGGGGGGACCTGATCCTAGATCATAATGAATCAGATTACATGGAGAGGGGTGACATGATCCTAGATCATAATGAATCAGATTACATGGAGAGGGGGGACCTGATCCTAGATCATAATGAATCAGATTACATGGAGAGGGGTGACATGATCCTAGATCATAATGAATCAGATTACATGGAGAGGGGGGACCTGATCCTAGATCATAATGAATCAGATTACATGGAGAGGGGGACCTGATCCTAGATCATAATGAATCAGATTACATGGAGAGGGGGACCTGATCCTAGATCATAATGAATCAGATTACATGGAGAGGGGGACCTGATCCTAGATCATAATGAATCAGATTACATGGAGAGGAGGACCTGATCCTAGATCATAATGAATCAGATTACATGGAGAGGAGGACCTGATGCTAGATCATAATGAATCAGATTACATGGAGAGGAGGACCTGATCCTAGATCATAATGAATCAGATTACATGGAGAGGAGGGACCTGATCCTAGATCATAATGAATCAGATTACATGGAGAGGGGGGGACCTGATCCTAGATCATAATGAATCAGGTTACATGGAGAGGAGGACCTGATCCTAGATCACAATGAATCAGATTACATGGAGAGGTGGGACCTGATCCTAGATCATAATGAATCAGATTACATGGAGAGGGGGGACCTGATCCTAGATCATAATGAATCAGATTACATGGAGAGGGGGGACCTGATCCTGATTCAGCACTCCTCCTTTGAGACACTGCCTTTATGATTAAGGAATGCTGTTGTAAATTGTAGTTACAGCAGGTGTTTACTGCCATCTAGTGGAAGATACCAATAAAACACTCTATTATCAGGGTGGGGAGACGGCTGAGTGAAACAGAAAGTAAAGTTGTTCTTTTGTTCAGGATCCATTTTGAGACGACAGAGCAGAAGACGCTATATGGAGATTACTGACAAATAAGTAAGTATTTCTGAACAATAATTCATTCTAAAGGACAGAGTAAGATAATGAATATCTGTAATGAGATGTTACTAGTTAGTAGAACTGCTACTTGAGCTGAGTTGCTGACAGACAGCAGTTTTCAAAGTGGAAACTAATCAGTAGGTCTACATGTTATCAGTAAAACGTCTGGTAAAGATGGTGGAGGAGCTTTTACATTATATGGTTTTATGTTTATCTCAGGGTTTCTCAATCCTTTTGTTCTTACCAGCACGTACACACCGGATTCAACTAATCATCAAATATATATTTGAAGATAGATTTAAGGCATCATTAAAACCTTTTGGGTTTGTAGGCCTGTTTACAATTATTAAAGTCCTACAGTAATTCATATTTTGGAGGAAAAAAACACAGCTAAACTTGGTTACGAGTAAATTATATGTTTAGCAAAAATAACATAAGAAGGACTATAATAAAAAAACTGAAGCAAGATTCGGTACAATGTCATGATTTGCTGCTGTCGCATGCAACTGACTGTTACCTCTGGTTACTGTTGTAAATGCCTCTGGGTTTAGAACTCTGTGTCTCAGTGCCCTGCGACAGTGGGAAGTTCGTTTTGCATGGCCCGGTGCTACAGGTGAGTGGAGTTTTATTTTAAGGAACAATGGAATGGTCTAAAATGCGTAAACTCTGCTCACCCGGGGAGCCGGGCAATGCAAAACGAATTCACCCAGTGACCGTTACTTTATTTCCTTATATGAAATTGAAAGTAACTTTGTAGCCTGCGCAGTTACAAAATGTCTGTTGACACTGTGGCTCATATGTCTCTAGAATATTAGAACAGTGGTGGAAAAAGTACTCAATTCTCATACTTGAGTAAAAGTAAAGATACCTTAATAGAAAATGACTCAATTAAAAGGGAAAGTCACCCAGTAAAATACTTCTTCAGTAGAAGTCTAAAAGTATTTGGTTTAAAATATAATTAAGTATCAAAAGTAAATGTAATTGCTAAAATATACTTAAGCATCAAAAGTAAAAGTAAAGTAGTGATCATTTAAAATTCATTTTATTAAGCAAACCAGACGGCACAATTTTCTTGTTATTTTAATTTACGGATAGCCAGGGTCACACTCCAAAGCTCAGACATCATTTAAAAATGAAGCATTTGTGTTTAGTGAGTCCTCCAGGTCAGAGGCATTAATGACCAGGGATGTTCTCTGTTTAGTGAGTCCTCCAGATCAGAGGCAGTAGGGATGACCAGGGATGTTCTCTGTTTAGTGAGTCCTCCAGATCAGAGGCAGTAGGGATGACCAGGGATGTTCTCTGTTTAGTGAGTCCTCCAGATCAGAGGCAGTAGGGATGTTCTCTTGATAAGTGTTCAAATTGGACCGTTTTCTGTCCTGCTAAGCATTCAACATGTAACGAGTACTTTTGGGTGTCAGGGAAAATGTATGGAGTAAAAAGTACATCATTTTCTTTAGGAATGTAGTGAAGTAAAAGAGAAAGTTGTTAAAAATATATTTCTCAAAGAGATAATGAATGAATGAGAACAATTGACATTCAAGAATTAGTCACTGTGTTGACCACAACCATCATGCTGGATCTCTGTTTAGTTGTCACTGTGTTAACCACAACCAACATGCTGGATCTCTGTTTAGTTGTCACTGTGTTAACCACAACCAACATGCTGGATCTCTGTTTAGTTGTCACTGTGTTAACCACAACCAACATGCTGGATCTCTGTTTAGTTGTCACTGTGTTAACCACAACCAACATGCTGGATCTCTGTTTAGGACGTCACTGTGTTAACCACAACCAACATGCTGGATCTCTGTTTAGTTGTCACTGTGTTAACCACAACCAACATGCTGGATCTCTGTTTAGTTGTCACTGTGTTAACCACAACCAACATGCTGGATCTCTGTTTAGTTGTCACTGTGTTAACCACAACCAACATGCTGGATCTCTGTTTAGTTGTCACTGTGTTAACCACAACCAACATGCTGGATCTCTGTTTAGTTGTCACTGTGTTAACCACAACCAACATGCTGGATCTCTGTTTAGTTGTCACTGTGTTAACCACAACCAACATGCTGGATCTCTGTTTAGCTGTCACTATGTTAACCACAATCAACATGTTGGATCTCTGTTTAGGGGTCAGTGCTCTAAAATGAGTCTCTCTGGGGAGAGAGAGGAGGGGGGCCCTGCCTCTAAAATGAGTCTCTCTGGCGAGAGGAAGGAGGGGGGCCCTGCCTCTAAAATGAGTCTCTCTGGGGAGAGAGAGGAGGGGGGCCCTGCCTCTAAAATGAGTCTCTCTGGCGAGAGAGAGAAGGGGGGCCCTGCCTCCAAAATGCATCTCTCTGGCGGACATAACACCAAAGCTAAGAGGTAAGATGACAATTTTATGAATAATTAACTAAGTTTATTTCCTAAATAAATAGCTATCTTAAGGTGAATGCAGTTACTGTAAATCTCTCTGGATAAGAGCATCTGCTAAATCAGGGGTTCTCAATCCGGGGTCTGCGGAGGTACTGCAGGGGTTCTGCCGGAAGCGTGGGGAGTGGTGGTGTATCCAGGGAGAAAACTAAACTAATATTCTGAAATGTCATTGTGGTCTTATGTTCCCATCTATTGGAATTATTTAGCAACTGCAGTAGTGCTGAAAAAATGTGTTATTCCTTACTAAAGTAGTAATTACTGAGAATTACTAGTTAAATTTTATCACTTACAATCATAAAATAACAACTTATACCATAACAAACAATTAAACTGACATAAACCAAAATCACTATATATGTAGTTATTTAGTTAATGACCAAATTGAGCCGGTCGGTCACATTTGAGAGTGAGGGAGATATATAGCATTTTGCATAAAAAAACATGATTTTTGTCTCTCTGAAATGAAACCATCAAGTGATAGATTTTAAACAAATCCTTGTCTGTGAGAGATGTAATAATTAATACATAATTTCTTTAAACAATAAAAGCTCATTTCTGTAAAGTGATATGTTGCGTTTTGGTACTCTTCTTATGTTCCCCATCTGAGATCAGAGTAGATGAGAGATGTAATGTTTGTCTCTGTTGTGTTGAAGACCAATCAAGCAGGAGAGACCAGCCTCCCCTGTTCCCAGCTGTGTGTCCATGAAGAGTGACCTGTCTATGGATCGTCCTATATTCTTTAGAGAGGGAGACTTTTCTACTGAACAAAGGTAAGAAGAACTCATGGGTCATGGTCAGTGAGTTAAACAACACTGTCTCTAGTCATTTCTCCTACTTTAGTCCATTTTCATAGTCCTAAAACAGTGTGTGTGTGTGTGTGTGTGTGTGTGTGTGTGTGTGTGTGTGTGTGTGTGTGTGTGTGTGTACTGT
Source organism: Salmo salar (assembly GCF_965601325.2). Lineage (NCBI taxonomy): Eukaryota > Metazoa > Chordata > Actinopteri > Salmoniformes > Salmonidae > Salmo > Salmo salar. The sequence continues at coordinate 903,593 of NW_027675360.1, forward strand.
AATCTCATGTTTTGTCCACAGAAACCAACAGGAGAGATCAGAGTCAGAGATTCTCAGTGGTCAGTCTTCCCAGAGTCATCAAACAGACCTGGACTCTATATTCAGTGTATGTGATCCTGTTATGAACATTTGATTTTGTTTACCTCAAGTAAAGTTGATCTGTCAATTATTCATTAATGTGTTAATGAGAAAGCATTTCTTCTCTTGCTTAACTTATTTACTTGATTAATTTCAGTTGCTTGAAGAGAAAATGATGACATTTGTGAAGAACGAGCTGAAGATGTTCAAGAGGATTCTTAGTTCTGAACTCCCAGAAGGCTTTGAGAGTCAGAAGCAGGAGGAGGAAGTGGTGGATGCTGAAGATGAGAAGCAGGAGAGCAGTGCCAGAGAGGGGGCTCTGAAGATCACACTGCACGTCCTGAGGAAAATGAACCGGAAGGAGCTTGCTGACACACTGGAGAAAAGTAGGATATGTCTGCCTCATGTTGAATGCTGTTTTATAACATTTAAAAGCTGTGGCTAAAGTACAGCTAAAGTAGCTGTGTAACTCAATGATATTGTAGAACCTTAACACAACACCTTGTGACCTCATCAAGTAGCAGAAGGGATGTGATGTGGTGATTAATTTAGAGAGAGAGACAGAGAGAGACAACATTAATAATACCATCAATAACACCAATAATAATATAATCAGTCACACCAGTCTGTAATGCATTAAGAAAACATTGATACATTTATACAGTCACTTAAGAGAATAAATTATTATTTTAAAACTTTAACAGTCCTTCAATACTGTAGACATTAAAACAGACGTAATATTAATATCCTCTGTGTTATTTCTTCATTCAGATGAGCTTGCTGTGATTTGCCAACGTGAACTCAAATCTAATCTAAAGAAGAAGTTTCAATGTGTATTTGAGGGGATCGCTAAACAAGGAAACCCAACACTTCTCAATAAGATCTACACAGAGCTCTACATCACAGAGGGTGGAACAGGAGAGGTCAATAATGAACATGAGCTGAGACAGATTGAGACAACAACCAGGAAACATGCAAGACCAGAGACTGCAATCAAATGTAACGACATCTTCAAACCCTTAACTGGACAAGACAAACGTATCAGAACTGTGCTGACAAAGGGAGTCGCTGGCATTGGAAAAACAGTCTCTGTGCAGAAGTTCATTCTGGACTGGGCTGAAGGAAAAGCAAATCAGGATGTTCAATTTGTGTTTTCATTCCCTTTTCGGGAGCTGAATTTGATGAAAGGGGAAAAACACACTTTGATTGAACTTCTCTATGACTTCTCAATGGAAACCAAACAATCAAGAATCTCAAACTTCGACAAGTACAAAGTTCTGTTCATCTTTGATGGTCTGGATGAGTGCCGACTACCCCTAGACTTCCAGAATAACAAGATCTGTTGTGACGTCACACAGTCAACCTCAGTGGATGTTCTGCTGACAAATCTCATCAAGGGAAATCTGCTTCCCTCTGCTCTCCTCTGGATAACTACCCGACCTGCAGCAGCCAATAAGATCCCTTCAGGGTGTGTTGACCAGGTGACAGAGGTACGAGGGTTCAATGACCCACAGAAGGAGGAGTACTTCAGAAAGAGATTCAGTGATGAGGACCTGGCCAACAGAATCATCTCACACATAAAGACATCAAGGAGCCTCCACATCATGTGCCACATTCCAGTCTTCTGTTGGATTTCTGCAACAGTCCTCGAACACATGCTGAAACATAAGAGAGAAGAGATGCCCAAGACTCTGACTGAGATGTACACACACCTTGTGGTGTTTCATACCAAACAGAAGAATGAAAAGTATCTTGGGAAAGAAGAGACAGGTCCACACTGGAATAAAGAGAGCATTCTGTCACTGGGAAAACTGGCTTTTCAACAGCTAGTGAAGGGCAATCTGATTTTCTATGAAAAAGACCTGAAAGAGGCTGGCATTGATGTCAATGAAGCCTCTGTGTACTCAGGATTGTGCACACAGCTCTTTAAAGAGGAATGTGTTCTGTACCAAGACAAGGTGTACTGCTTCGTGCATCTGAGCATTCAGGAGTTTCTGGCTGCTGTGTATGTGTTCCTCTCATTCATCAACAACAATGAGAATCTCATGGACAAACAGCAAACAAAGTCCAGTATATTTTCTCTGCTGTACAGAGACAAGTCTGAAGTTACTGTCTACAAGAGTGCTGTGGATAAAGCCTTACAAAGTGAGATGGGAAACCTGGACCTTTTCCTCCGCTTCCTTCTGGGCCTCTCACTGGAGTCCAATCAGAAGCACTTACGAGGTCTACTGACAAAGACAAGAAGCAGCTCACAGAGCCATGAAGAAACAGTCAAGTACATCAAGGAGAAGATCAGGGAGAATCCCTCTCCAGAGAGGAGCATCAATCTGTTCCACTGTCTGAATGAACTGAATGACCATTCTCTAGTGGAGGAGATCCAAAGCTACCTGAGCTCAGGAAGTCTCTCAGAACCCAACCTGTCACCTGCACAGTGGTCAGCTCTGGTCTTTGTGTTGCTGACTTCAGAAAAGGAGCTGGATGTGTTTGACCTGAAGAAATACTCCAAATCAGAGGAAGGTCTTCTGAGGCTGCTGCCAGTGGTCAAAGCCTCCAGGGCTGTTCTGTGAGTAAATAAAATGATATATAAGAACTAATCATCAGGAAGAAATATTCTGTTTAGAGAAAAATATGTATTATAATATGTATATTGAAAAACATATTGAATAAATGCATTGATGGAAGATGAATCTATATGTTGTTTGGGAATATGAACCAAATGCATCTACCGTTGTCCTTCTACACTACTGGTGTTAAATGAACAGTGTGTTTGTGAAGTCATGATGATCTCGTTGCAGGCTGTCAGGCTGTGGAGTCACAAAGAAAGGCTGTGCTTCTCTGGTCTCAGCTCTGAAGTCAAACCCCTCACACCTGAGAGAGCTGGACCTGAGTAACAATGACCTGAAGGATTCAGGAGTGAAGCTGCTCTCTGCTGGACTGGGGAATCCCCACTGTAAACTGGAGACTCTGAGGTCAGTATTCCTGTAGTTGGTCAACAAGTGATAACTGTTCACCAGATCCACATGTGTTTACCAGACACACATAGTCCACACCATATGTGTTTGGACAGTGAAGCCTACAGTTTTAAATGTGGTGCTATGCTCCAGCATTTTGGATTTGAGATCGAATGTTTCATATTAGGAGACAGTACAGAATGTCACCTTTTATTTGAGGGTATTTTCATACATAGCTGTGTTACTGTTAAGAAAGGAAAGCACTTTATGTATTTAGTTCTCCCATTTGAAAAAGTTTTACATATTCGGACAAATTCACTTATGTTGTATTAAAGTTGTCATAAGTTTAGTATTTAGTCCCATGTTCCATGCCTGCAGTGATAACATCAAGCTTGTGATTCTACAAACTTGTTGAATGCATTTGCAGTTTGACTTGGTTGTGTTTTGAATTATGTTTTTCCTAATAGAAACTGAATGGTGAATAATGTCCTGTCATTTTGGAATCACTTCACTTGTATTGTCAGTAAGAATAGAAGATGTTTCTGAACACTTCTACATTCATGTAGATGCTACCATGATTATGAATAATCATGAATGAATCGTTAATGATGATGAATGAGAAATTTACAGAGGCACAAAGATCAGACCCCCTCTGTTATTGGTGTTATTCTGTATACTTCTGGCCCTTCTTTGGACACTGTGTTAACTAACCTCCAGACGAGCTTCAATGCCATACAACTCTCCTTCCGTGGCCTCCAACTGCTCTTAAATGCAAGTAAAACTAAATGCTCTTCAACCGATAGCTGTCCGCACCTGCCCGCCTGTCCAGCATCACTACTCTGGACGGTTCTGACTTAGAATATGTGGACAACTACAAATACCTGGGTGTCTGGTTAGACTGTAAACTCTCCTTCCAGACTCACTATAAGCATCTCCAATCCAAAATTAAATCTAGAATTGGCTTCCTATTTCGCAACATAGCATCCTTCACTCATGCTGTCAAACATACCCTTATAAAACTGACCATCCTACCGATTCTCGACTTCGGCGATGTCATTTACAAAATAGCCTCCAATACCCTACTCAATAAATTGGATGCAGTCTATCACAGTGCCATCCGTTTTGTCACCAAAGCCCCATATACTACCCACCACTGCGACCTGTACGCTCTCGTTGGTTGGCCCTCGCTTCATACTCGTCGCTAAACCCACTGGCTCCAGGTCATCTACAAGACCCTGCTAGGTAAAGTCCCCCCTTATCTCCGCTCACTGGTCACCGTAGCAGCACCCACCTGTAGCACGCACTCCAGCAGGTATATCTCCCTGGTCACCCCCAAAGCCAATTCCTCCTTCGGCCGCCTCTTCTTCCAGTTCTCTGCTGCCAATGACTGGAACGAACTACAAAAATCTCTAAAACTGGAAACACTTATCTCCCTCACTAGCTTTAAGCACCAGCTGTCAGAGCAGCTCATTGATTACTGCCCCTGTACATAGCCCATCTATAATTTAGCCCAACTACCTCTTCCCCTACTGTAATTATTTATTTAGCTCCTTTGCACCCCATTATTTCTACTTTGCACTTTCTTACACTGCATATCTACCATTCCAGTGTTTTACTTGCTATATTGTATTTACTTTGCCACCATGGCCTTTTTTTGCCTTTACCTCCCTTATTTCACTTCATTTGCTCACATTGTATATAGACTTATTTTTCTACTGTATTATTGACTGTATGTTTGTGTAATACTCTTGTTTGAACCAAGTATTGAGTTCATTTGTTATAATTAATTGGTATTATATTTAAAAGATGATTGAATTGCTCCTAAACTGTAATGTTGTTAATGCATTATGCTTTTTGAAGAAATATTTATTTAAATGTATAAGTGAATAGTTTGTTTTACTTTGAAGTTTAAGTTTTGACCAATAAGGTCGCTTGTTAAGTTGTGGCCAATGGGAGTTGACCTGGTTAACGGGAGGGAAAAAGACGTTGATGAAAGGATGGACGTTTTACCTCAGGACGGTTGGTGAAGAAAAATTATAAAAGAAGATGACAGAACTACAACAAAACCCATAGCTACTAAGACATGAAGGGAAATACATGTTTTATTTAATAAAAGAGTTGTTATAATTTCGTTAAAACTTTTGTAAAGACTGAATCTACCGACTCGTCGTGGAGGTATTAGCCAGCTAGAGGTTAGCCTAGCATCGTGTGACACCGGGAGATAATTGCTTGGGAAGTTTAACGAGTTCGTGTTGCCATGGGGATATCGGTTACTAAGGAGTACTGTCTGCATGGGTAGCTGTGCTGCCTTGGACTTGGTGAGGAAACCTGCATGGAACTGCCATACTTCGCTGAGGGAATATCTACCAAGTCGTGAGTAACCACAATGTGAGGTGCTTAATTTGGACACGGGTTGTGCACGACTCATTGGGGTTTATTATTTTTTTTTTTTTCTTTTGATGTTGTGTCTGAACATGTATTTGTGTTTGAAAATGTTTTAATACACATATGGAACATTATGTATGTTGCCTTGGTGGAGTCATTAATTGTTTTAATTTAATGCATGGGATGGTTTATCCTGATTCAATAACAGAAACCTATAATCATTTCATCTGAAGTTAATACCCTATTGTCATAACCCTAGATAGTTTACAATAGGAATTCTTATTGGAGATGTCCTTCTCACCTAACATCCCATGCTGCTGAGATACTCTACATATGTTAATGTTGTGAGAGTCATATTCAAGCCTGGTGAGAGGGTTACATTTGTTTAACTCCATGTGTCACTCTGTGTTGTTATATGTGTCGAACTGCTTTGCTTTATCTTGGCCAGGTCGTAATTGTAAATGAGAACTTGTTCTCAACTTGCCTACCTGGTTAAATAAAGGTGAAATAAATAAATAAATTGGTAATGATGAGAGGTTAGCATGTTTTGTTGTAGTCTCTGTTATTGGTAATGGTGGGAGGTTAGCATGTTCTGTTGTAGCCTTTGTTATTGGTAATGGTGAGAGGTTAGCATGTTTTGTTGTAGCCTCTGTTATTGGTAATGGTGAGAGGTTAGCATGTTTTGTTGTAGCCTTTGTTATTGGTAATGGTGAGAGGTTAGCATGTTTTGTTGTATCCTCTGTTATTGGTAATGGAGAGAGGTTAGCATGTTTTGTTGTATCCTCTGTTATTGGTAATGGTGAGAGGTTAGCATGTTTTGTTGTATCCTCTGTTATTGGTAATGGTGAGAGGTTAGCATGTTTTGTTGTAGCCTCTGTTATTGGTAATGGTGAGAGGTGAGCATGTTTTGTTGTAGCCTCTGTTATTGGTAATGGTGAGAGGTTAGCATGTTTTGTTGTAGCCTCTGTTATTGGTAATGGTGAGAGGTTAGCAT